>NW_024425563.1:6597456-6707861 GCF_017311325.1 Ursus maritimus | reverse complement strand
GAGCGAGGGGTGGGGGCGGCGCCGGTCAGTGGTCGCTGGGTCTCAGAATCTGCGGGGGACAGCATCCTTTCCGTCTGCAGGGACGTCCTGGGGGCGGAGGCGAGCACGTGCGGGAGCGGCTGGGGGGGGGTGCGGGGGGAGGGGCAGGGTGCAGAGGCCAGGGCTGCAGGCAGCTGATAGACTGGGTCAGAGTTGGAAGGTGACCAGTTCGGCATGTCCAGCCTGACTCTTGTGTCTGCAGGACTGGGTCCTGGTGGAGGGAGTGGGAGGCTCGTGTTGTCACTGCGCCCTGCCTGGTGAGTGGGTCTGGGGAATGGCAGGGGAACCTCAAGGGTAGGAGGATAGCAGGTGCTCTGCGGGAGCCCCAGGGGGCAGCACTGAGTCAGGAGGTGGTTGGCTACCCCCGCCTCAGGGTGGTGGGAGCCTGGATCCTGGATGCTGGGGAAGGAAGGGACCCTCTGGGTAGGAGAGTTTGTTTCTGCCCTCCTAAGGTCAGGTCTCAGTCTCTGCCTGCTTCTGTCCTTTTGGGGCTTTCTGCCTCTGGCCTTGAGGGTGCTTTCTTCTCTCTGGTTCTACTCAGCCAGGTCTGGTTCCCTCCCTTTCCCCTAAGAGCAACCAAGATGAAGTTGAACTTTTTCAAGAGTAGCTTTACTTGGAAACCGAGTTATAAATGAAACAGGAAGGGGCGCCTGGGTGGCTCAGTTGGTTGAGCGTCTGCCTCTAGCTCAGATCATGATCCCAGAGCCCTGGCCCCACATTGGGCTCCCTGCTCAGTGGGGAGCCTGCTTCTCCCTCTCCTCCCTGCTTGCGCTCTTTGTCTCTCTCTCTCTCTCTCTCAAATAAATAAGTAAATAAATAAATAAATAAAATCTTTAAAAAAATAAAAATAAATAAATGAAACAGAATATACAAAGGCTCAAAAACTAATGCATTCATGGGTCCAGATTCCTTATCCGTAAAGTGTACCTACAGGTGGCTGAGGTTAGAGGAGAGCCAGCATACACAGTTGTACAGGTTGTACACTGCACAAGTTAGTTGGCAAGTGGGAGCTAGACCACATCCCTGGCTTCCATCCAGAGATACTCTTTTCTAGTGCCCCCAAAGGTCCCCTGTCTGCAACAGTAGCCCTGGATGCGGATCTGCAGCTGCTTGGTCCTGGTCCTGAAGTGGTTTCAGACTGGCGGTTTTATTCTATGTTCTCTCAATATTTGGTGCAAGTGGGAATCCCCAGCTCACGCCAAGGGAAGGAGGACAGGCCTTTCCCAGCTGGGAGGTGGTTCTGGGGGCTCTTGGGAAGTCCTGGGAGAGAACGTGCTCCAAGAAGTGGGGAGAGACTGAGTGCCAGGCCAGGGGCTGGTGTGAGCCTGCCTCTCTGCAGGTCTCTCCCTCCTGAGCCTTGAGTCTCCCTACACAGGTGAGAACCAGACGGTCCACCCCCTGGCCACTCCTGCCCCCTCTCCAGCCCTCAGTGCCCAGATCGGATTGCCTCTGGTGGCCTATGTTCTGCCTCCGCCTGGAGGTGAGGGCCACGTGCTGTCGCTGTCGAGCGGAGGGTGGATGTTGCCCGGGGTCGCCCTGCCTAGGAGGGGAGGCAGGCTCGCTGGGATTTACCCCCGCTTTCCATGGGAGGACAGTTATCCTAAGGATCTGGAGGTCATCCTGGCTCAAGTTGCTGGTCTGACTCTGCCCTCTCTGGACCACTCTTCCATCCCGGGTCAACGTCAACGCGGAGCCCTTGGCATCCCTTAGCTCCCCTTGTGACTTCCTGACTGTACCCCTGGCAGGCTCCTGCCACCCTCTGCCCTTCTCCAACTGCAGCCTCTCTCTCCTCTGCACCCAGACCCCTGCTATTCTCCGCTGGGCTTGGCCCTACTCCCTGAGGGAAGCCTGAAGCTGGAGTCCCCTACCCAGGCTGCCCTCCTGGGGGCTCCCACCAAGAGGCCTGGTTTTCTGGGTCGGAGCACTCAGCGGCATACCCGGCCCCCCTACCTGCAGCTGGACCTGCTGCTGCCCCGGAACCTCACTGGTCAGTGTGGTGGGGGGGGCTGGAGGACTGGGCGGTGATGGTGGGCTGGGGGTGGGGCTCGCTCTTTCAGCTCGGACCCCTGCCCCACCCCCCCAGGCATCATAGTGCAGGGGGCTGGGTCCTCGGCCTTCCTTCAGTTCAGCAGCGATGGTCTACACTGGCACAACTATACTGACATCCTGCCTGGTATCCTGCCCCCAGCCAAGGTATGGCTGCCCGAGCCTCCTGAGCCGGTGACCCACCATGCCTCTTTGTGGGTCCCACCGTCTTTGTCCCTGAGGGCCTTCCAGTCTCCTTGAGGGACATTCTTACCTTAGAGGCTTGTTGAACACCTGCTAGGAGCAGGGGCTGTCAAAAGGGCGACAGAAGCAATCACGGTGGCTGAGGTGCAGGGCAGGTGTGCAAAGCTCTGTGGGGGGAGGGGACTAGCGTGACATCAAGTTCATTGAGGATCTCAGGGACCACGTCAAGAGCAGCTGGGACACAGCCCTGCCCTGATGGGGTTTGTATCCTCCCCAGGGAGACAAGCCTCACGAAGCAGGAGGAACCAGTCTTTACCATGTATTTACTCTTAATTCTGTCTCTGGGGAAACACGAATGGCCACAACGTGGCCGCGGCCCTCGAAGCACCAGGGCCAGAACCCACAGCCTTGAGGGATGCAGATGATTCACGCCAGGAAAGCAGGAGCTCTTCGTGCCTTGAAGTCTGGGGGGCTTGAACAGGGTGGGGCCGCTCAGCAGGGTCAGGGTGGCAGCCCGGAGAGAAGGCCGGCACCCCTGTCCCTGCAGCTTTTCCCTAGGAACTGGGGTGATGGGGCCCCCACAGTGCAGATGTTCGGCCAGATGGTGCAGGCGCAGCACGTCCGGGTGTGGCCGCACGTCCCCCGCGGTGACCCCAACCAGAGCATCCCCCTGTGGGTGGAGCTGCTGGGCTGTGAGCCAGGTACCGTGGGCTGGGGGCGGGAGGGGCAGGCACAGGAGGAGGGACAGACAGGAGCTCTCAGCCACCCTCTCCCGCCAGTGTCCCCGCTGGCTGCGCCCCCGTGCCCAGGGGGTGGGCACCGCTGTGCCAGTGGCGAATGTGCTCCACGGGGGGAGCCGTGTGACGGGGCAAAGGACTGTGAGGATGGCTCCGATGAGGAGGGCTGCGTGCCCCTGCCCGCAGCCACCAGCAGGTAAGGGGTGCCCTGCTGCCCCCTCCGGGGAGGTTAATACCCTGAAAACCACTGGGATAGTGTCCTCTTTGTCTAGTCTCAGTGGGCAGTGCCCTCCTGGAGTGCCCCAGCCCTGCCCTGCCCAGGGCCCACCCAGAGAGAGCACTGACCGCCCTGCCTGGGGTGGGGGGGCTCTGAGGTTGGGAAAGCCCCTCGAGTCCCTTGCTGATTTGTCTTCTCAGAGTCTGGTCCACAGCCAGGACCCCCGCGCTCTCCTCCGTGCAGCCCGGACAGCTGCCCTCCCGGCCCACGGAGGTAAGTGGGGAGCTGCAGGCCCAGCAGGTGGGGTGCAAGGCACGGGGCCCCATGTTTGCTTGCCCCACCATCCCCCTCCCTCTTTTCACACCTTCAGCCAGCACTGCCTCCCTGTGCATCCCCGGTCAGCTCTTGTAGTCAGCCTCAGCCCGTGAGCCTTCTGGGGGCCAGCCCGGTGCTGCATGGGGAGCTGGAGGCCAGAGGGGCAGGGAAGCACGGGCACATGCCTGTCCGGGAGGGGTTTGGCGGATAGGACAGGTCTTCACCGCTGGGCAGTGAGGTTATGCCCATGGGGCTGGCACCAGGGCCTCAGGCGCTCAGAGCTGGGAAGAGCCCTATTTGTCCCCAGGGTCCCCAGAGGCTTCCTGGAAAAGGCTTGAAAGATGAGGGAGTTCTGTAATGTGGAGCTGAGGGGTACACACTCCATGTGGAGAAGAGCCTGGTCAGGAACCCAGAGGGGAGAGTGATCACAGCACTGAGGTCCACACGTGTGGATGCTGGGGGAAGACAGGGGTTGGGGGGGGACAGGAGCCGAAGCAGAACCCTAGGCGGGCAGTGAGAAGAGCCCCTGAACTCCTGGTATCTGAGGTGTCCAGCCCGGAGGTGTACAGGGCAGTGGGGCTCCACTTCCCAGCTCTACCCTGCACGTGGGGGACAGGTGAGGGGCCGTGGGACCCAGGGGCATCCTAGTGGGAATGAGAGGTGGGTGCCTAGTCACCAGGCAGAACTGGCCTCAGGGCCCAGACCGCATGCATGGCTGAGCCCTCTCCCTCCACAGGGTCTGGCAGAGGCTGAACGCTGGCATCCCTCGCGAGGGTCACCCATAGCCCCCACAGGTATGTGCACAAACTCCAGCCCCCGCCCCGTCCCCAGCTCCCAGGGTGAGGGACCGTTACATCTCAGCGGTCAGTCTCCTGCTGAGCTCTGACGTCCTCAGTGGAGCAGGGTTGCCTCCAGGAGGACGACCTGGTCACCAGGGACGCCTCGGCCGAATCCTGCCCCTGCCCACCTTCCTGGATTCCAGGGTGGGATGCGTTGCAGTATGGCTGCCTTCCCCAGGCCCCTGGCTGGGACAGGTCTCCCTGGGGCTGTGGAATGAGTGCTGCCCGGCCCCACCTGCGCTCCCTCCGCTCGCCTATGAATGTGGCAAGGCACCCCTTTCTGAAGGCCTTGCTGGCAGCAAATGACAGGGAGGATGGGGTCACCAAGTTAGCACATTCCTAAACTGGATGAGGAAGGAACTCCCTGCTGGTCACGTCCTAGGCTCCCCACGGCTGCCCGGTCTGTCACGTGTGCCTTAGCCCGAGGAGAGCTGTCTCGGAGTGAGGCGGGGAAGGGGTGGGCTGTTCTTTTGTGAAAAGCACATGAAGCAACTTGTCCCATCACTTGAGTCCGTAACACGCAGACTATGGATGAATTCTAATGTTATTCTAAATCTGCTTTTAGAAAAACGGCTGTCTCTTAGTATTCATCTCTTGTCGGCAAAGAAGCGTCTCGAACCCCTTTTCACTGTAGCTGCCAGGAAGTCCTCGGGTGCAGGGCCTTGAACACTGTACTGTCCCTTTGACTTGGAAGCTGCCACATGTGTCTCCTCGAGAGGCGGGGACACATCTTGGCTCCAAACTAAACTCTTTTCTACTTTCATGTAAAACCCTCTTGTGCTCCTTGGACTACGGAATCCCACTTCATCTGTGGTCTGAAGCCCCTCAGAAGGTGGGGTATGGTCTGGCCTCACCCTGCACCACGCAGAGCCTGGATGCCCTTCCGAGAGCCCGTGTCTGCTTCATTTCATGGGAGGGGAGCTGGCAGGTCTCACCCTCTCCCTCCTGCACCCACAGGGAAGGAGCCAGCGACTCAGGCCCCAGCCTCCGAGGCTCTTCGGTTGAGTCCTAGGGAATCTGTGCAGACCATGACCACCACCCCCACATCCCAGGTGACCCCAGTGGCCCCTGCTGGTAAGATTCCGTCGTCTTCTGCCTGCTAAAGCCTAGCATCCCAACAACGTCCCTGTTGGAGAAACAGAGGCCCTGGGAGGTTAGCCATTTGGCTCAAGATCACACAGCTTGAGGTCAGGGTTGTGGAAGGAACTAGGACCACGCCTCCTGAGGCAGTTCACGACTTTTCCATTGTCCCAAGAGAGGCAGGAAGCGGGGGCACACCAGACATCAGGAGGAGGGAGGTTGGGGGCCGAGGGAGGGAGGAGGCGGTGGGCAGGTGTTCCGTCAGCAAGCTGTGGTGATGCCCACAGGCCAGAGCGTTGCCCCGGAGCCCTTCCCACCTGTGCGGTGCAGCCCGGGCCAGGTGCCCTGTGAGGTGCTGGGCTGCGTGGAGCAGGGGCAGCTGTGTGACGGCAGGGAGGACTGTCTGGACGGCTCCGACGAGAGGCACTGTGGTGAGCAGGGGGCCCTCAGGGCGCCCTGGAGGGTTTCAAGTCATGTGGGTGGCGGTTGCAAAAGGGCTTTAGGTTTTGGGAAGTCTCTACCCCCTGCTGTGAGCTCAGCTGGGAAGGAACTGTGAGAGGCTGGGGGTAGCAGAGAGAAAAGAAACTGAGTGGGTTAAACAGCCAGGAGTGTGTGTGTCTTTGGCGATGGTCAAGAGGGGAAATAGGGTAGGTCTCAGGTCCTAGCCTGCTTCACAAACCCTGTCTGATCTTTGAGGAGATTCCTCTAACCATCCATTCATCCATCCGTCTCCCCATCCATATACCCACTTACCCACCCACTCACCAGCCAGCCCTCCAACATTCGTTCAGCCACCCCATCCATCATTCCTCATCCATCCATCCGTCCGTCAAAAGTAGATCGCTGTGCTCAAAGTCTAGTCTCTCAGTCAGGGAAGGGGCACCCCTGGAAGTCCCCATTCAAGAAGAGGGTATCCCAAGGAACTGTTCTTCTAGGCAGTTTGACCTCTCTCTGGACACTCAGAGCCATTACCAGAGAGACCGTGTGAGAGCCTGTAGCGAGCACAGAGCCCCTGATCTCACCCACACGGAGTACAGAGAAGGCTGCGCGGAGTGTGGGAAGCTTCAGGAGACAGGAGAGGCAGGACCTCTGGTCAACAAGCTGCTCTGCTCTTGGCTGAGGTTGAAGGGGCTCAGTTTATCATCGGTCAGGAAGGTCAGGAATCACTTATGTGGCTCCCTTCCCCCTGGCCTCACGGGCAGCGAGCCCTGTGCCCTTCACGGTGCCCACCACAGCCCTGCCTGGGCTGCTGGCCTCGCGAGCCCCCTGCTCCCCGAGCCAGCTGAGCTGTGGAAGTGGGGAGTGCCTGCCAGCTGAGCGGCGCTGTGACCTGCGGCCAGACTGCCAGGACAGCTCTGACGAGGACGGCTGTGGTATGTGCCTGGCCAGGGGACACCTCTGAGGGCCCCGCTCCTGCATGTGCCCCCTCTGAGTCCCGTGCCCCCGTCCCCCTGCAGTGGACTGTGGGCTGGCGCCCTGGTCTGGCTGGAGCAGCTGCAGCCGCACCTGTGGGCCGGGCCTCGCCTTCCAGCGCCGGGACCTGCTCCGGCCTCCCCTGCCTGGGGGCAGCTGCCCGTCTGACAGGCTCCGCAGCCAGTCCTGCTTCGTGCAGGCCTGCCCAGGTAACTGGTGCCCAGGCCTCCTCAGGACCCCCAGGTGGGACACCTGCCGTGGGCTCCCATCCAAGACCCACACCAGGGGGATGCCTTTGCTCTCCTAGGGACCCCAGGGTCCAGGCTCCTCTCCGGGACTCTAGGAGGACAGCCCCTTCTGATGTCACAGCCTCGTGCTTCCGGAAGGCTAATCAGGAAGACTGCCCCTGGCCCTGCCCTTGGCCCTTTTCCTGCCTTAGTGGTTCTGGATGGGTCCCTAACCTCGAGTGTGGGAACTAGAGCAGCAGAGCTGGCCCCACTTCAGAGTGAGGGTGGTAGGCTGTGCCCAAGACCTGTAGCGCTTTTGTTTTGTAGATCCGGGGGAGTAGTTCCGGCCTTGCCTCTGCATTGCAGAGAGGGGCTTCCCGTGCCGGGGTCTCATGAGCCCCATACCTGGCCTCCTAACCTGGTCTCTGTCTGCTGCCACCAGGAGGCGCCCTGCTCCAGGATTCCCACTGTCCCAGCCTTTTCCAAGGGACCAGAGCCTTTATCCTGGGAGGCACCCAGAGATCTTTGCTCAGGTCCCCCCACCTAGGGGAGGTTTTCTGGGACAGGAGAGGAAACTGTGGAGTCCCCGTGGTGCTGCCCTAGGCCACCTAGCTGGCCACTGCCCAGCCTCCTCTCTGCTCTGCTGCCTTGCTCTCTCCAGCCCAGTCCGCGTCTCCTTGGGCTGAGCTGGTCCACCTCCATTCTTTCTTCCCACACAGTGGCCGGGGAGTGGGCTGTGTGGGGGGCTTGGGGGCCCTGCAGCGTCTCCTGTGGGGGTGGCCATCGGAGTCGTCAGAGGAGTTGTGTGGACCCCCCGCCCAAGAATGGTGGTGCTCCCTGCCCCGGGGCCTCCCACGAGGGGGCACCCTGCGCCCTGCAGCCCTGCACAGGGGACACAGGTAAGGGAACTGGGCTGGATGGGGGCATCCAAGGCTGGAGCCCCGCGGGGGTGGGGCTGCTGGGGAAGGTCCCTGGGCCTCCTGTACCCACCCCACCTAGTGTCCCTCTCCCGCCAGACTGTGGGCTGGGCCGGATACATATCAGCGCTGAGCTGTGCAGGAAGGGGCTGGTGCCCCCGTGTCCACCCTCCTGCTTGGATCCTGAGGCCAACAGAAGCTGCAGCGGACACTGTCTGGAGGGTGAGCCACACCCAGCAAGCAGGAGTGCGGCGGGCAGAGCCCTCGGGGAGGGTGCCCGTCAGCCCTCAGTCTCCAGCCTCCCCTCCCCACTGCCCCCTCCTTGGGGCTGAGCGCCTTTCTGCCTACACCCCAGGATGCCGCTGCCCCCCCGGGCTCCTCCTCCATGATGCTCACTGCCTGCCTCTCTCTGAGTGTCCTTGCCTCGTGGGTGAAGAGCTGAAGCCGCCGGGGGTGCCCTTCCTTCTGGACAACTGCAGCCGCTGGTGAGCGTGTCTGCTCCAGTGGGGAGGGCCAGGGTCAGGCGACCAGCCAGTCCTGACCTCTGCCTTCCCCTCCCCTGCAGCACGTGTGAGAAGGGGGCCCTGCTGTGTGAACCAGGGGGCTGCCCCGTGCCCTGCGGCTGGTCAGCCTGGTCCTCCTGGGGTCCCTGTGACCGCTCCTGCGGCTCTGGAGTGAGGGCCAGGTTCAGGTGTGCAGGACGGAGCCATTGGCGGAGTGGGGGAGGGGAAGGAGTGTGGGAGAAGGAAGGGAAGGAGGTGGTGGAGGGTGGGTGGCGGTTGGAGGACAAGGAAGACGGGGTGAGGGCAGGGAGAGGAGCGGGGGTGCTCAGGCTGCCTCTCCCCCCAGATCCCCTTCCAACCCTCCGGCTGCTTCCGGGGGCGCCCCGTGTGAAGGCGACAGGCAGGAGCTTCAGGCCTGCCACGTGGAGTGCGGGACAGGTACATTCAGGAGCCAGGATAGGAGCCAGGACGCAGGAGCCTGCTACCCACCCCCCAACCCCTGTGCCTGCCTCCCTCCTCCCAATTGCTGCCCTAGGAACACAGCACGACGGACCGGGCCACTGGTCACCTGCATGGTGGCCAGTGCGGCCTTCTGCTCCAAGAGGCAGCCCTGGAAGAAGCCTTGGTGCCAGGGCCTTTGTCGGGGACCAGACAGAGGGTGGGGCCCGGGCGGCATCCTCATCCCACATAGACAGCCCAGGTGCCACGAGCAGGCTGGTCTTGGGGGCACAGGGTGTCTGAGAGCAGGGTTCATGAAGCTGGTCCTGCTGGCCGAGAATGTGAGGCTGGAGCGGGCCATCAGGAAAACACAGACTCCAGAAGGAGCCCAGGCTGTCTCCCTCTCCTCTGCCCGGGGTCCCCTCAGGCACAGGAGGTGCACCAGAGACTGCAGAGCAGGCGAGGGTGGGGGGTGGGGGCGGAGGCGAGAATAGGAGTCAAGGGCGCAGGCGTGGGTCCCTGGGGTCTGGGTCAGAAGTGGGAGGAAGGGGGCAGCGGAGCATGGCTGCTGGGGCACTGACAGGTGTGATTGCCAGGTGTCTGTGGGGGCTTGGGTTTCCAGCATTGAAGCTGAATGAAGCACAGTTGTTTAGAAGATTCTGGAAGAGTTGATCTGGGGGAAAATGTGAGGGTGGGTAGTGGACACGAAGTGCCAGCTGGGCCCACAGATAGAGGTGTGGCCTGAGCCGGAGCTTGGCTGAGCAGGGGGCTGTGCTTGGAGAGTGAGCCCTGGGGAGGGGGTCCCAGGGGGACAGAGGCTGAGCCTGAGCCCAGAGAGGCTACCCATCTTCATGAGTCCTTCCCCGGCCCCCATAGCGTCTCAGACCCAACCTGGCCTCCCAAGCCTCCCCACTCTGCCAGGATCCCCATGTGGAAGGCCTGCCCTTTTCCTGCCCTTTTCCCTCCAGAGGCGCCGGGCTGGACCCCCTGGACACCCTGGTCCGCCTGCTCCCGGAGCTGCCTTACCATCGGAGGAGGCCCCGGGTGGCGCAGTCGTTCCCGGCTCTGCCCCAGCCCCGGGGACACATCCTGCCCAGGAGAGGCCACCCAGGAGGAGCCCTGCAGCCCCCCTGTGTGCCCAGGTATGCCCCCCTCTGTCCCTGGAGTGGCCTGGACACTAGGATGAGATGAGGAGCAAAGGGGAAGAATGACTCCTTGGGCAGGTTCTAAACACCTGGGGCGAGGAGGGGGCAGAGGGGCTAGAGCAGACACGTTGTCCCGAAGCTTCTCCCCTGCCCCCAGCCCAGGATTAACAGTGTGGGCCTGGCCTAAAGGGATGTTCGGGACAGCCCTGGCTGCGCAGATGCAGCCGAAGACACAGTTCAGATCCTGCACACCACGCAGCCCCCCCTCCCTGCTCCCCGCCCCCTGCCACACCTCTGCCCACGTCCTCTTCCTGACAGTGCCGAGCTCCTGGGGTCTGTGGGCTCCCTGGTCTGCCTGCTCAGCCCCCTGTGATGGAGGCATCCAGAGACGTGGGCGCAGCTGCTCTGGCTCCACCCCCGGGGACCCCGAGTGCCCGGGACCTCACAGCCAGACCAGGGACTGCAACACGCAGCCCTGCACAGGTGCCAGCCTCCCCCCACCCCTGCCCTTCTCTACCCAGCCACACTCAGCCTGCCCCTGGGGATATGGACCTCTCTTCATCCTACCTACTCACATCGCTGCCCTCTGGCTCCAGGGCAGGCCATACCCTGAGCTAAGAGGCTTCCGAACTCTCTGCGTCTCCCTCCTCTGGCTCCTGCACCCTGGGGACCAGGTACGGGTGGTGGCCCAGGGCTCAGGCTCTTTCCCCCGCCCAAGGTCTCCTTCCCAGGCATGTGGCTGAGGAAGTCAGACTGGCCTTTGGGCAGAACCACTCACTGCAGGATTAGCAAGAAGCAGAGCCTGCCTGTCTTTAGAAGCCCCCGGCCCCATTGCCCTCGCCTTTCTCCTTTGAGCCCCCTCCTGGCCCGGTGATCCTGGCCCGGTGATCCTGGCCTGGTGACTGCTCTACTTTCAAGGGTATTTGTGTTGGGGCTCCCGGGTGGCACAGTTGGTTAAGTGTCCGACTCTTGGTTTCAGGCCCTGATCTCAGGGTCTTAGGATCAAGACCCACATCGGGCTCCATGCTTAGCATGGAGTCTGCTTAAGATTCTCTCTCTCTCTCTCTCTCTCTCTCTCGCTCTCTGCCCCCCACCCCCTGCAAATAAAAAGAAATCTTAAAAAATAAAAAAAATAAAAGGATATTTGTGTTAAAGTTAGACAATCTGTACTGGCAACCTCCAGACGCTGGAGCGAGCCTGCAAAGAAGGAGAGTGGGCGGGGGGGCTTCCTCTGACTTCTCAGTCCCACTCCCCAGTCACCTGCATGTGGCTTCCTCTCACCCTCCTATCGCCTGACCCTTTCCTCTTGCCTATGCTGAGACCTGCTCTGTCTTCCCATCCAGCCCAATGCCCGGGGGACATGGTGTTCCGCTCAGCAGAGCAGTGCCAGCAGGATGGGGGCCCCTGCCCTCAGCTGTGCCTGGCTCAGGACCCTGGGGTAGAGTGCACCAGCTTCTGCGCCCCTGGCTGTGCCTGCCCCCCCGGCCTCTTCCTGCACGACGCCAGCTGCTTGCCCCGCAGTCGATGCCCCTGCCAGTGGCACGGGCAGCTCTACGCCCCAGAAGCACGGGCTCAGCTGGATTCCTGCAATAACTGGTAGGCCACCAGTGTCCATCGAGGGTGGGGGAGGGGCTCGGTGGCCCCAAGGGTGGGCAGGCGTGGACACACCCCCTGCAGGGTCGGTACGCCTCTGTGGTGCCAGGCCTGGGCCCCGGGAATACCAAAGCGAGTGAGGTACTGCCCGGTCTCCGGGCTGGGCATCCGTGGGGAAACTGAGGCTCAGATAGGTGTGGTGATTTGTGAGGGAAGTAGGGGCTGGAGAGGGTCTTCTAGCCTCCCCTTCCAGTCACCTCCACTTCCTTTTCCTGGATGTTCTTCCCTACCTGGAATCCAGTTGATCTCTGCTTAAAAACCTTGAAGCCCGGGGCACCTGGGTAGCGCAGTCGTTAAGCGTCTGCCTTCGGCTCAGGGCGTGATACCGGTGTTCCGGGATCGAGCCCCACATCGGGCTCCTCTGCTGGGAGCCTGCTTCTTCCTCTCCCACTCCCCTGCTGTGTTCCCTCTCTCGCTGGCTGTCTCTCTGTCACATAAACAAATAATAAAAAAAAAAAATCTTTAAAAACAAAACAAAACAAAAAAAACCTTGAAGCCCATACCGGGCCCTGCCAGCAGAGGGCACCCGCCTCCTTGTTCTTCCCACATTTTTGTTTTCTTTTCCTACCTTTCAATTCGTTTTCTCCGTTCTTCATGTTCCTCTTCCTTTTTCTTCTCTGTCCCCTGCCCCCCATTCCCCTCTTCATGCTTCCTCTCCCCCACCCCCTTTCTCTTTTGCTTTTTCTCTCTTAGATTCTTTTTTTGGAATTTCCATGTATTTTGAAGGGGGGGGCTTTAAGCCACTGGAGAAAAATAAAAGAAAAGAAAAGTACACAGTTCTTCCCAAGAGACTCAGGCTAGGGTCTACTCTTTCTAAATCGCTCCTACCTGGCCCTGAGGAGCAGCTGTTCAAAGTCCTTTCCAAACTGTAATAAATACCAACAGAGTGAAAGTATGCAAAGGTGACTCCTTGATCAAAGTGAGGAAGGAAGGACAGCAGGGAGCCCACGGCGGGGGNNCGTGTCCCCCTGGGGACAGGTACAGAGCCCCACGGGGCAGGGCCTGATTCTGGCCATGACCGGCCCTCTCTCTGTAGCACCTGTGTCTCCGGTGAGATGGTGTGCACCTCGGAGCCCTGCCCAGGTACCCCTGACCCCCAGGAATCCGCAGTGGTGGGTCCCCGGGGACCATAGAGGATGCTGGCCCCTTCAGATTGACTCCTGGGGAGTTGATGCTGCCCCAGAGAAGCTGGGGACCAGGGACGACTTGATCTGGCTTCACACCTGCTATGCCCCTCCCCACCCCCACCCCGGCAGTGGCGTGTGGCTGGAGCCCCTGGACCCCATGGAGTCCCTGCAGCCGCAGCTGTGACGTGGGCGTTCGGCGGCGCTTCCGGGCGGGCACTGCGCCCCCAGCTGCCTTCGGGGGTGCTGCGTGCCAGGGCCCCAGCATGGAGGCTGAGTTCTGTAGCCTGAGGCCGTGTCGGGGTGAGAGCTGGGACTGAGGCCCACAGAATCCTCCAGAGAGGAGCAGGAACACTGCAGTCACTCCCCCAGACCCCAAGAAAAGTGCAAGGGCCTACCCTAAAAGATGTCAGGAAGTGTTCCCAGAGAGGCCCGAGAGTCATTCCCTAAGAGGGGTCCTCCGTGGAGGCCAGCCCCGCTCCAAGCCGAGAAGCAAGAAGGAGTGAGGCCCCCTGAGGTGGGGCTGTGATGCTGCGGGTTTGAGGGGGGGGGTACCCTCGGGTGTCTGGGTGAAGGAGGGGGGTGTGGTGGTTGTGGGAGGTAGAGCCCGCAGTGACCTGGCTGCCACCCCAGGTCCTGGTGGGGAGTGGGGCCCCTGGTCTCCGTGCTCCGTGCCCTGCGGCGGTGGCTACCGGAACCGCACCCGAAACGGTGGCCTGCATGGCCGTGTGGACTTCTCTGCCTGTGGGCTGCAGCCCTGTGCAGGTGAGGGCTGTGGCCACCTGCTCCACTGTGCCTCGACCCTCAGTAATCATCCTGTCCAACCCAGGGCCCTGTCAGCCCCTCCCTCTCACCCCAGGGACCCCTGTCCCTGAGCTCCCGTGCTGCCCTAGGACCCCTCCCGGCCACTCCTAGAGCTGATGCCTCTCCTGGGTTGGGAGCCTGGGGAAGAATTGCCTGGGCTGGCCTGTCAATTTCTGTGTCCCCAGGGCCCGTGCCTGGCGTGTGTCCCAGGGGCAAGCGGTGGCTGGACTGTGCCCAGGGCCCTGCCTCCTGTGCGGAGCTCAGTGCCCCGCAAGGGACTGACCAGACCTGTCACCCTGGCTGTTATTGCCCATCCGGGACGCTCCTGCTGGTGAGTGTCTTCCCTGACCTGACCTCCTTGGGCCCTGGGCAGGGGCAGAACCAAGGGCATGGGGCTTCAGAGTTGAGGAAAAAGCACTGAACTCAGGGTCACGGCTCAACTCTGCCAGCAGCCTACAGGTGACCCTGCGTGAGTCGTATTCGTGCTTCCATGAGCCTCTCTTTTTCCTGTTTGTGACATGGTGATGGGTCTAGAACATCTTTATGATTCATGTCTACTTGAGCACTCAGTTCTCTTATGTTATCATTAGTTATTCATTGAGCACCTTGGCGCTGAGTCTTGGGGGGGGGTCTATGCCATGGAGAAAAGTAGACTCTGCCCTCAAGGAGCCTCTAGTCTGGGGAGACCAGACCCAGAGCCCCTAGAGTGAAGATAGAACCATCCTGACACAGGAAGTGAGCTTTGCATATCGTGGAGCTCAGGATGCAGACTGGCCAGGGCTGGGTCAGTGGCGGCGGGCTTCCCAGAGGAGGTGATCCTGATTGGTCTGTCAGACTGCAGGGTGTGGAGAGCTGGAGGCGGCGCCGCTGGTGGAAGGCAGTGGGAAGCAGGCTGGGAAATGAGGCGGGAGCCATGGAATCTGGACAGAGGCTCGGGGGGTGGTGGGGAGGCTCACAGAGGTGCCGCTGAAGCCTGGGGTGTGGGCAATGGGCCAGGCTCCAGTGGGGTCTGAGTTCAAATCAGACTCTTCTACTAGGAGCTCTGTGACTTTGGGCTGTGGAGTCTTGTGCCTCAGTTTCTTCATTTGTCAAATTGGGGTAATGACGTGCCTAGCCATCCGAGTCGAAAAGGCTGATGTGCCTCCCAGGGCCTGGTCCACACCTCGGTACACTTGACTTGGAATCGTGTGCTGCTGGATGGCAGTTTTTTAAAATTTAAGACACTAGCAACTTCTGTCCAAACTCCCTGTGTGTATAATTTCATCGGTTTAAATTTTCTTGATGAAATGTGGAATTTTTTTTTTTAAACATCATTGCTCTACGAATTGCACGTTGTGTATTTTGTTAGCTGATTTCATGGGCATTTGATAGTTCAGTCCCATGTCCTGCAATTGGAGATGGCCTTTGGCTCCTAGAAACTGGGGGTCCATGCCCCTGGCCATGGCTCCTGTAACGGCTGGCATGCATTTCCCCGCCGGCGGCAGTGGGAACAGACGGGCTGTCTGTGGAAGGAGCATGGTGGCGTTGGAGGTTGGGAGCCTGGGAAGGGGTGCTGGGTTCTGACTGTGGGGAGCAGGCCGGGCCAGACCCACCTGGAATGCAGAAGATGATGGAGGGTTTTTGGTTCCAGAACAACGTGTGTGTGCCCTCCCAGGACTGCCCCTGTGCCCATGGGGGGCGCCTTTATCCCCCAGGCAGTGTGGTGCTTCGTCTGTGCGAGAACTGGTGAGGACCCCCCACCCGTGGCCGTGACTGAGAGCACCTTGCTGTCCGGCTCAGCGTCAGGGATGCCGGCCTCCAGGGGGCCGTGGAGCCACCCCTTGCCCCTCGGGCACAGCTGACCCACTCCCTGAGGCCCTTGCCCACGCCCTCCCCGCCCACCCATTCTCTCCCCACCCTCCTTGGTCGGGTCTGGGCTGCAGCAGACCCGGGGCATGTTCTCTCACACTGCTGGAGACAGAAATCCAAGATCAAAGTGTCAGCAGGGTGGTTCCTCCCAAGGGCTGTGAGGCAGAATGCACTCCAGGCCCTTCTCTTCCATGGTTGCTGGTGACCCCTGGCTTGTGGCTACATCCCTGCAAGCCGCCTTTGCGGGGCCGCCTTCTCTTTGTGGCCCCCTCTTCACATCATCCCCCTTGTGCACGTCTGCGCTGAGTCCATGTGTCCCCTTTGTAGAAGGACACCAGTCATGTTGGACTAGGGCCACCCTAGCGCCCTCACTGTAACTCGATCACCTCCGTAAAGACCTGGTCTCCAAGGTCACATTCTGAATCCTGGGTGTTCCGGCTTCAGTGCGGGAATTTGCGGGAATACGCTTCAGCTGCGGCAGCACCCTGACCTTCTGCTGTTTTCTTCCAGCTCCTGTGTTTCTGGGCTTATCACGCACTGCACCTCCTGGCCCTGTGAGGAGGGTGAGAAGGGGGCTCCAAGCCTGCCCCCTGCCGGCTCCCTACTGGGGAGGAAAGCTTGGGCAGAGTGGAGGAAGGGAGGAGGGACGCTCTGCCCAGGCCAGTGTCCCCAACCTGCCCTCACCCCATCCCGTTCTGCCTGTCCCTCCTGTGTACCCCAGGTCAGCCCAGGTGGTCACCGTGGACCCCATGGAGTGAGTGCTCAGCCTCCTGTGGCCCTGCCCGACGCCACCGGCACCGCTTCTGCTCCGAGCCCCCCACCACGGACCCGTCCATCCCAGCGCTGCTATCCCCACCAACACTGCCTACCCCTCTTTGCCCCGGCCCCGACGCTGAGGAGGAGCCCTGCCTCCTGCCAGGGTGTGACCGTGAGTCCCCTGGTGCCCAGGACGGTGCCCTCCACGCTCTGGGGATACCCGCTGCCTTGCACCGGCTGGCCCCCAGTCCTCGCCAAGACCCAACACCCCCCTGACAGCTGCTTCCTTTGCTGTCATCCCAGGAGCTGGAGGCTGGGGTCCTTGGGGGCCCTGGTCTGGCTGTAGCCGGAGCTGTGGGGGAGGCTTGCGGAGCCAGATCCGAGCCTGTGACCAGCCCCCACCCCAGGGCCTGGGGGATTACTGTGAGGGGCCTCGGGCCCAGGGAGAGGCCTGCCAGGCTCTGCCATGCCCAGGTACCGGCCAGAAACGGGGAACGGGGGGCAAGGAGCACCAACTATGGAGAGACGGGCCGGGGTAGGCCACCCACACAGCTCTCAGCCCCTCCTGTCCCCTTCCCCAGTGACCAACTGCACCGCCATTCAAGGGGCAGAGTACAGCCCGTGTGGCCCTGCCTGTCCTCGCTCCTGTGATGACCTCGTGGTGAGTCCGGCTCCCTTGGAACGAATGCCTGCCTGACCTCTGGCCCCAAGGGTCACTTTGCAGGAAGGCAGGGTACGGCTTTGGGTCATGACCTTCTCAGGCCGGGGGCAGCCTAGCACTGGTGGGGAGGGAGGGGATAAGTGCCCTCCAGGCTGGCTCCCCTTTGTTCCAGAGAGTCTCTGGAGTGAGCCTCCCCCAGCAACCTTGCATTCATTACATCAGGCCTTTCTGAATTTAAAGATTGCTTGACAAAAAGAACATAAACACCTAGGAAAGGGGAATCATCCTATTACATCATCTTAAACACTGCGAGCATGTCGGTGTGTGGACCCTGACTCTGAGGGTACGTGTGCATGTGTGTGCACATCGGTGTGCTGCTGGGTGAGACTTCACCGAACGCCAGGCCAGCACCATGGAGAGGGACAGAGGCACGCACACCCAGGGTCCCCGACCACGACCACGGAGCCTGCAGTGCAGGGAGGAAGCTGACCAAATCAGGGATGCCCCAGGATGGTACCATGAGGCCCTGCACAGGCGTCTAAGGGGCCAGGGAGGTGCCACATGGGGTTCGCAGGGGGGAGGAAGGGCCAGTGCCTGGCTCCTGGCTTCCCCAGGGGACTCCAGCTCCTTCCCAAATGATCCCCTGCCCCAAGCCAGCTTTCTGTTGCCCTCCTCCCTACGTTCTGGGGAGGTCTGGGAAATGCGTTGGTTCCCAGGCACAGACCAGGTCCCCCATGGAACCCTCCACAGGGTTCACATTTGGAGAACATTCCCCCCCTCCCCGTCCCGGGCTACCCTTCTCAGGCTCTCGTCCCTCCTGCCCTACTCCTGCCCTGGGGAGGAGACGAGGCAGAGACTGTGTTTAAACATAATGACTATGAACCAGAGCTCCACGCCTCCAGCCTCTGCACCCCTCCACCTCCTCCTTCCCTTCATCTTTCCCCTGTGGCTCTGTGCTCTCCCCAGAGCACCCCTCCCTGCCCCCTTGGCCCTGTCTTCTGCCGACCCGAGCCCTCCCTTGCTGCCTCCAGCACTGCGTGTGGCACTGCCAGCCCGGCTGCTACTGCCCTCCAGGCCAGGTGCTGAGTGCCGACGGGGCCTTCTGCGTGCAGCCCAGCCACTGTGGCTGCCTGGACCTGCTGAGCGGGGAGCGGCACCGGCCAGGGGCTCGGCTGCCCAGGCCTGACGGCTGCAACTACTGGTGAGGCGGGCATGGGGATGGCAGCAGGTGCCTGGGTGAGGGCAGGGTGCACCTGAGCTCTTCTGGGTCTCAGCTGTTGCAGGCTAGACTCTACGATCCCCGAGGAGATGCGGGCAGGCATGCTCACCCCTGATAGGTGGGGAAACTGAGGCAGCCAGCTCTGTGTCTGCCCTCTGGGAGACATGGCAGGCTGGGTGTATGCTCGGAGGGGAAGAAGGGGTGACAGGCACAGAGTTCCTCCTCGCTGTCTGGCCCTGGCCAGCAGCAGACTACCTATGGTCATTCCCCAGTAGGGCACACTGGCCAGCGACCAGCAGGGAGCCCACAGGACACCTGAGGGGTCCCTGAATAGGACAGAGAGCAGGGTCTGGATGCCCTGGAAAATGGCAAGAGGGCATCTGAGACCCCGAAGGCAAAGAGGGGCCTGGGGATAAGGGGAAGGGAAGAGGCAGCTTAGGAGGGGTGCGCGTGGAGGGCAGGGGCAGGGCTGAGCTGCCACTCTCCTTCCTGTGCCTGCGTGCGCTGCCCAGCACCTGCTCGGAGGGGAGGCTGAACTGCACAGACCTGCCTTGCCCAGGTATGTATGTCCCAGCTCAAAGGGAGGTGAGGAAAAGTGGCCAGGGTCACGGAGAGGGCTGGGACTGGGGAAGGGACACCTGCGCCCCAGTGCCCTTTCATCATCCCCTGCAGTGCCGGGTGGCTGGTGTCCGTGGTCGGAGTGGACAGCGTGCTCCCAGCCCTGCAGGGGTCAGACAAGGACCCGCTCCAGGGCCTGTGCCTGCCCCGCCCCTCAGCATGGGGGGACCCCGTGCCCCGGTAAAGCAGGGGATGCAGGGGCCCAGCATCAGAAGGAGTCCTGCCCCAGCTCCCCCGAGTGCCCAGGTGAGATGCTCCCACTAGTCGGCTCAAATCTCAGTAGGCTGGGCACCTCCTAGGCCTCCTAGGACAGGTGATTCTGTCTTCTTGGCACAGTGGATGGAGCCTGGAGCCCGTGGGGACTGTGGTCTCCCTGTGACCCGTGCCTGGGGCAGTCCCATCGGAGCCGGGAGTGTATCTGGCCCCCCACCCCTGAGGGAGGCAGGCCCTGCCCTGGGGGCTACAGGCAGAGTCGGCCCTGCCAGGACAATTCCACGCAATGCCCAGGTGAGGGCTTCTGCAGAGGTCTGGGAGGGTCCCTTAGAAGGCGAGGGGGAATACTGCCTCTGACCTTTGACCCCAATATACACATGCACGTCACTTCCTTCCTGGGGCAGCCCTTAGATCACTCACCCCGTGATCCTGGGGCAACGTGGAATGCCAGAGCCGGTGGGGGGTGTGGCAGGAGGGCTTGTCACCTGCATGCCGGGATCCTTTAGGCTGGGCCCCCGCTCAGCGTTCACCCTCTCTGCTTCCCTCCTGCCGCAGACTGTGGGGGTGGCCAGGGTCTTCTTCCCTGCGGGTGGCCCTGTCCCCGCTCCTGTCAGGACCTGTCTCCTGGGAGCGTGTGCCAGCCAGGCCCGACGAGCTGCCAGCCCAGTTGTGGATGCCCCCCCGGCCAGCTGTCCCAGGATGGCCTTTGCGTGCCTCCCGTCCACTGCCGCTGCCACTACCAGCCCGGAGCCATGGGTCAGTCCTTCCCTTTGCCCTCTGCCAATGATCTCGGAGCACTGCAGTGCCCACCTGCCTGGCCTCTGCCCATCTGCCCCCGGGGCCCAGCCTGGAGCGGCAGGAGGGGAATGGGCAGCTTGTCCTCCCTGATGCTCCAGGTGCGTGTCTCCCATGCATCCCACGGCATCCCGGGCCTGCCGCAGGTTGGGGCTTCCACCTCCCAGGCCCAGGATCTGGGGCACCATGGGGTGAAGGCTGAGAAGGAGGGAGGTAGAAGCCAGTGGGGTAGGAGGAGGGATTCAGGGTGGGGAGCACACTGAGCTATCTGGAGTCCCACCTCCACTCATGCCTTCAGGGATTCCTGAGAACGAGAGCCGGTCAGCAGGGCCAGGGCTCAGCTCCTGGGAGAGCCTGGAACCTGGAGAGGTGGTTACTGGGCCCTGTGACAACTGGTGAGCCCAGAGAAGCAGGGAGGGAGTGGGCTGCAGAGCCGGGCAGTAGGGCCCTTGGGGGAGGTGGCCGGGGTCCTGTCTTCTGAAGCCCCCTCCCTGTCCCCAGCACCTGTACGGAGGGCATCCTGCAGTGCCAGGAGGTGCCTGGCTGCCCCGGCCCTGGGGTTTGGGGTACCTGGGGCCCCTGGGAAGACTGCAGTGTCTCATGCGGAGGAGGGGAGCAACTCCGCACCCGGAGATGTGCCCGCCCCCCCTGCCCTGGGCCTGCCCGCCAGAGCCGCACCTGCCACACCCAGGTCTGCAGAGGTGAGCCCCAGCCCGGGTTCCGCCCTTAACGCTCTCACTTAGGCTGGATTCCCACGTTGGCCTTTAACATGGACTCATAGGTGCCTTTGCCCTCTTCTATCCCATCCCCGTGGGCTGCCCTCTCCCCGGGCCAGTGGTGGGCAAGCGGAGGAGGAAGTAGCCAGATTCAGGGAGGGGAGCCTGGAGGAGGGTGTGACATTGGTCCTGAGGGGCACAACCCAGGGAGGATGGTGTGGGCACAACTGGGGAGCCATGGGAGGGTGCACGCAGGGGTGAGTAAACAGGTGGTGGGGCGGACGTAGAAGTAAGCACCGCGGGCAGCGCAGGCCAGAGCTGGGCCCTGATGCAAGTGTTGCCCCAGAGGCAGGCTGCCCAGCTGGACGTCTGTACCGGGAGTGCCCGCCCAGCGACGTGTGCCCCTTCTCCTGCACCCACGTCACTCGGCAGGTGGCCTGCTTCTCTGATGGCTGTGAGGAGGGCTGCCACTGCCCCGTGGGCACCTTCCAGCACCGCTTGTCCTGTGTGCAGGTCAGAACCCTCTCAGCCAGGAGCCCAAGCTCCCCCCTCCCCTGCCTTTCCTTCCTCTCACCTGCAGCCGCTCACCCCTGCAGACCCTGTCCTCTGGACAGCGCCCAGCTTCCTCACGTGACCCCAGGCAAGCATTCGGCCTGCAAGGCTGTCTGAGGCCTTTGCTGCCTGAGTTAGTTGCCTGAGGTCGAGCTCCCAGAGCAGACAGCTGGTGTGATGCCCCTTCAGGATGTCGCTGGTTCCCTTGCCTGGGCTCCCGCTCTCCAGCAGCGGCTCTCCCTGGCTCCCTGGCTCCCAGCTCCCGTGTGGAGCTCCAACATGGAGCCAGCCATGACTGGCATGTGGTCAGGTGCTCCCCTGCCCCCAGGGCAGTTTCCTGCCAGGCTCAGTGCTCCCCCCGCCATTCAGGCCATGGCCAGGAATCGCAGGTCCTCACTCTCCCAGTTCCCCTGTCACACCCCTGTGGGGAAGCAGACCCTCACCTTTACTCTGCCCGGCCCCAGACTCCTTGTTTCCTGTGCTCTGGGGACCAGACAGCAGGAAGGTGCCAACTAGGTCTCAGGGGGCCGTGGTTCCAGACTCACTGGGATGCTGAGCTCTCCGGGTGCGTGGGGATTTCGTTCCCTGTCTTCAATGCTAATCTTGAAGCTGGTGTCCAGTGGCTGCCCCAGCCAGAGTTCCAGAATGCCCCTCCCAGAAGGGCCTGAGCAGCCGCCTGCCTGACGCAGAGCTGATGACACTGCGTGAGCTGCAGGGAAGGAAAGGGACACACCAGGTCACAGACAGTTATCAGTAAAGCTAGCAACCAGGTGCCTGATTCCTGGCTGAGGCTCTTTCTGCCTCCGTGTTCCCTCCAAGTCCCGCCCTGTAAGGGCCTCTGCTGACCCTGCCTGGGTCCTAGCTAAGTGCTCTATGCAGGAAAGCCATTGGCCATCTCGGTTAAGCTCATAGGCCACTAGTCTCTCACGTTCAAACCCCTGACGCAGGGAAGCAGTCCCACTTGCTCCAGGGAATGCTCTTCTGGGGCCCAGAGCCCCTCCCCCCCACAAGCCTCACAGGCCCTTCCTCCCTGTCCCCCTCATGGAAGTGCACAGGTGCAGAAAGCTGCCCGGGCCTGTGGCCTGTGCGATCGCACCTTCTCCTCTGCTCCCGCCCTGCCAGGAGTGCCCCTGCATGCTGACAGCTTCACTGCTGCAGGAGCTGGGAGCTGCCGGCGCTGACCCTGGGGCTCGGCCCCCCATTCTGGGACAGGGTGGTCAGCCCCTTGGGCCTGGGGATGAGTTGGGCTCAGGCCAGAGCTTTCGTACAGGCTGCAGGAACTGGTGAGGGGATGGTGAGAGTGGGGGAGATTTGGAGCCAAGGGAGGGGGTGACACTGGCTGCCCTGCCCCTGCCCGGCCTGACTACCTTGGGTCTGCCCCTTCACTCTTTGGGGCGGAGACCCTTGCCCACCCCCCTTTCTCTCAAGGTCTGTCCTGCCCAGCCCCTCACCCCCATGCCTGTTCCCCAGCTCCTGTGTGCATGGGCAGCTGTCTTGCTCGGTGGGGGACTGCTCCAAGGCTGCTGATGGCTTCAGTCCCTGGGGGCCATGGGGCCCATGCTCCCGCTCTTGTGGTGGGCTGGGTACCCGAACCCGCAGCCGCCACTGTGTGCGGCCGTCCCCCGCTCCAGGCAGCCAGGGCTGCGAAGGGCCCCGCCAGGACCTCAAGTACTGCCCCAGCCCAGGCTGCCCAGGTGAGGGAAGTGGGAAGGGCGAGCGTGGCTGTGCTTGGGGCATGGGGTCCATGGGAGACCCAGCTGAGCGAAGGGCTGAATCAGATAGGGGTGGGTTTAGAGCTTGGCCACCAGCCTCAGGTCTGGTCCCGGTGTGCTGCACGTTCAGAAACATTCTGAGCAGCGCTTTTCTTTGGCACAGGGGCCGGAGGGTCCACAGTGGAGCCAGTGACAAGCCTTCCAGGTAGCCCAGACTCTGTGGATCCCGGGCCCAGACTGCCTATACCCCTCACACGTGGCCTCCCTCTGGGAAAACAAGCCCAGGGCCTCCTCCCTCCCCATCCCTGCTTCCTGGGAGGCCAGGAGCCCAGGGTTGACTCAGCAGGAGATGCCTCTCCCTTCTTTCCCCACAGTTGGCTGGGGCCCATGGTCCCCATGGTCCCCCTGTTCTCACACCTGCACAGACCCCACCAACCCTGCTTGGCGCAGCCGCACTCGCCTCTGCCTGGCAAACTGCACCGGGGGGGACACGTCACAGGAGCGCCCTTGCAACCTGCCCTCCTGCACAGGTGCGCCTTCCAGTCTTGACCTCTGACTCTGGCCCGCGACTGAACTGTGGCCATCCCCTCTAAGCCCAGCATCCTCCCCCCAGAGGCTCATTCTGACCCCCAACATATCCAACCTCAGAACCCCAACATTTAATACTTTTGAAGCAAATACCGAGTTCTTAGCCTGACATCGAATCATGAACCCATGTGTGGCTCTGGACCGGGGTGCTCTGAGCCAGCCCTGGCTGCTGTTGGGGAGCCCTGCCCACACCGGCAAATCCTCACTTGTGTGTGTACTGAATACTCATCCAAATTCCCATCCAAATCCCTGAGCATCCCGGTGAGTCTGGAACCACGGCCCCCTGAGACCTAGTTGCCAAAGCCCCACAACAACCAGTATCAGATCCGAAACAAGACCCCGAAGGTCTGGATGGGGCCCGGCCGGCCCTGGCAGATGAGGAGGTCTGACTTGCGCTGAGGCAGGAGGGTCAGGCCTGGCTCCAGCTCGCTTCGTTTGGTCCTGTCTCGGCCCGCAGAGCTGCCCCTGTGCCCCAGCCCTGGCTGTGTGGCTGGGAACTGTTCCTGGACTGCCTGGGCCCCGTGGGAACCTTGCTCCCGAAGCTGCGGCGTGGGCCAGCAGCGCCGCCTTCGGGCCTACCGTCCGCCAGGACCCGGCGGGCACTGGTGTCCCGACATCCTTACCGCTTACCAGGAGCGCCGCTTCTGCAACCCACGAGCTTGCCCAGGTGAGGAGGGCTGGTGAGAACCAGCGCATGCCCTACCCTGGCCCCAAGTGCCCCTGTGCGCTTCCGTCTTAGCGCGGGACCCTGCCCCAGGCTCCTGGTACATGGGGGGGGGGGCTCTGTCTGAACTGGATCCTTCATGTGGCCCTTCTCTTTGCCACGCAGTGCCTGGAGGCTGGTCACGTTGGAGTCCCTGGTCCTGGTGTGACCGGAGCTGTGGGGGGGGCCGATCCCTGAGGAGCCGCAGCTGCTCAAGCCCCCCACCCAAGAACGGGGGTGCCCCCTGTGTGGGGGAGAGGCACCACATTCGACTCTGCAACCCCTTGCCCTGTGGTATGGTGGTGGGGACATCACATCCCTGGTGGCCTTCGCACTGTGCACAGCTCTTCCCATCTCATCCCTAATTTAACTCCCATGACACCTTGTGACAGTGACATGCAGCGGCCAGCCGAGAAAACTGAGGCCCGCAGGGGTAGATGGCAGGATCTGGGCACTGTGTGGGGACTCGCTGTGGCCGGGGCTGAGCTGCCAGAATCCGTGCCCCTGCCTGCCCCCACCCTGCACTAGAACTCATTCTCATAGGTGTGCCCACCCTCCGGCTCTGGAAGGATCAGCCAGCAGGTCAAGATTTCCGGAGGGTTTGAGGGTTACAGTCAGGAGTGCACCTGCGCCTGGGGTGTGCGCAGAACCAGACCCACCCCCTCCCGGCTTCGGCTCCTGGGATTGGTCCTTCTGAGCTCCCGACCCCGTGGACCTTGGTTCCTCTAGGGCCTTCCATCCTCATACCCCCTCCAGGTGAACGTAAAGGAGCCGTGCAGGTGAGCGTGTTCTTAGATGCACCAATTCAGTCCAGCTCAGTGACACTTACTGGGTGCCGGGCTAGGTGCTGAGAACCCCCAGGTGGGTAAGAGGGACTCCCTGTCACACAGAATGTCCCAATCCCGGGGGTCTCCCCAAGGCCCCATGTTTCCATGAGCACCAACGTGGGGAGAAGGACGGGAGTATAGCTTCACGGAGGTAAGAATGGTTCCCTGGCAGGCAGGCGGAGGGTTTCTGAGCCCCGGTGCTCAAAGCCCTCTTGACTCTGGTCCTCCCCGTCTGCTCAGAGGAGGGCTGCCCAGCAGGCACGAAGATGGTCAGCTGTGCCAACCGCTGCCCCCGCCGCTGCTCAGACCTCCAGGAGGGGATCGTGTGTCAGGATGGCCAGGGCTGCCAGCCAGGCTGCCGCTGCTCTGAGGGTAGGACGTCCCCAGCCCCGTGGTGTGTCAGAGTGGTTCAGTGGGAGGGCAGGTGGGACCTGGGTGCTGGCACAGCTCTGGAGGGCTGCCTCCCCTGCAGGCTTCCTGGAGCAGGATGGTGGCTGCGTGCCGACTGGGCACTGCGAGTGTACAGACGCCCAGGGCCAGAGCTGGGCCCCAGGCAGCCAGCACCAGGAGGCCTGCAATACCTGCACCTGCGAGGCCGGGCGGCTCTCCTGCACAGCTCAGCCCTGCCCAGCACCTGCCCACTGCGCCTGGAGCCGCTGGTCAGCCTGGAGTCCCTGCAGCCGCTCGTGTGGTCCCGAGGGGCAGCAGAGCCGCTTTCGGTATGGGCGGGGCCAGGCTGGTGTCACCTCCCCCAACCTCAGTCTCCCACTACCTGGACTCGGTTTCCTTCTGACACAGAGCTCCTGGATCTTGCCCGCCTGTGGCATACCCTCTGTGCCCTGGCCCCGGCTCTCGTCCCTGGTCACCCTTGCTTTCTTTAGCCGCCCCAGGTTTGTCCATCAGGTATCTCACCAGGAGACGGAGGAGTGAGGAAGGGCTCTGGGCCATCTGTCGCCTACTCTGCCCCGGGCCCTACCCAGGTCCTCCACATCGGGCTCGTGGGCCCCAGAATGTCGGGAAGAGCAGTCGCAGAGCCAGCCCTGCCCTCAGCCCCCGTGCCCACCCCTGTGCCTGCACGGTGCCCGCCTCCACACCCTGGGGGACAGCTGGCTGCAGGGCGAGTGCCAGCAGTGGTAAGCCTGGGGCAGGGGCAGGGTCTGGGTGGTCCGTACGGATCTGCCGGAGGGCAGCACTCCTGAGTCCAGGCTCCTCCCCTCAGCTCCTGCAGCCCGGAGGGCATCATATGTGAAGACGTTGAGTGTGCAGGTCTGGCGTTTCATCCCAATCCCACCTGCCCCCACCCTCCTAGCCTCAGGCTGGCCATTCGCTTGCTCCCTGTCTCGAATTTCCCTCCCAGCCCTGTTCACCACTGCTGCCCCCTGTGCCATGAAGTCTCTGACCAGCCCTCGGGGCCTCTGCTCCTTCTGGCTTCTCTAACCTCACCTGTGCCCTCCCACAGTACCCGGGGCCTGGACGCTCTGGTCCCCCTGGTCTGAATGCCCTGTCTCCTGTGGAGGTGGAAACCAGGTTCGCACCCGGGTCTGCATGGCCTCGGCCCCTGACCACAGCGGGGGCCCCTGCCTGGGCCCTGGCACCCAGACCCAGCGCTGTGGATGGCAGCCTTGCCTGGGGCTGCTGGAGGCCTGCTCCTGGGGCCCATGGGGGCCCTGTTCCCGCAGCTGCGGCCCAGGCCTGGCCTCCCGCTCTGGGTCCTGCCCCTGCCCACTGGCTGAAGTCAACCCCACCTGCAACGGCACCTTCCTCCACCTGGACGCCCAGGCCTGCTACCCAGGGCCCTGCCCAGGTAAGTGTGCACAGGGCAACGAAGCCCCTCCCCTGATTTCCTGCCTCGGGAAAATCCAGGGAGTAACGTGGTTTCCCAAACCCCAGATTTTGCCCCCCAAATATACATCTATCTCCCTGATATTTTGTCTAGTTTCTTTCCTCTTCTCACCATCTCTTCCTCTGAGCTCTTGGGGATGTGCCCCTTGCCCCTGGGTGACAGGAAACACAGTGAATTAGGACTTGTCTGAATTCTTGCCTCCCTTTTGCCCTTTTCCTGTACAGGGTGTTGGCTGGGGCTGGGATAAGAGTGGAGGGGAGGGGAGGGAGGAGCGAGGCTGGAGGAGCCTGGCTTGCATCCCCCCACCTTGGTCCCTAGAGGAGTGTGTGTGGAGTAGCTGGAGCAGCTGGACGCGATGCTCCTGCCAGGTGCTGGTCCAGCAGCGCTACCGGCACCAGCACCCAGCGCCCGGAGCGGTAGGGGCCGGGGCGGGCTCTCCCTGCACGCGACTGGACGGCCACTTCCGGCCCTGCCCCGTTGCCAACTGCTCGGGTGAGGCCCCGGGAGCAAGAAGCCAGACAGCTGTGCCCTGGCAGGGCCTCCCAGCTCCTCTCCCAGCAAACCTCCATGCCCCCATGGCGGGTGCCCTTGCCTGCGCCGAGCCCTGCCCTCAGCAGCCCAGTTACTCCCCTGCCTCACCCTCAGCTACTCTCCCCTCCCGGCTCCACTGTGATTTCCCCACTTTGGAGCTGCAGGCTTTGTCCACTGGTAGCTGCGCCCGGCACAGAAGGTCTTGTCCACCTCCTGTGGTAGCCACCCTCCTGTGTCCCACCCGCCAACCCCGGGAGTACCTGCCAGGCCCCTAGCTCCCCAAAGGTCCCGTCCTCTCCGAGGCCCAACCGTCATGACCCTTCCTAGAGGCACCCACAGGGGCTGAGTGGGTGCTCGATGGGATGACACTAGCCAGTCCTTTGGGCAGCATGGGGACAGGTTTGTCCTCTTACAGGGAGACCCCAAGGGGCCTTGAGGGGATCGTGTACTGTGTGCTCCGGGCTTGGGGGGGTGGAGGGTGTCTCTGGGCGTCCCCCCAGCAGCCTCTGCTCCCCCGCAGAGGACAGCTGCACACCTCCCTTTGAGTTCCAGGCCTGTGGGTCCCCCTGTGCTGGGCTCTGCGCCACACACCTGAGCCATCAGCTCTGCCAGGACCGGCCGCCCTGCCAGCCTGGCTGCTACTGCCCTGCGGTGAGGGGCGGAGCTGGGGTAGACACCCCCGGAGGAGGGGGGCTCTGTCCACACTCCTACCCTTCCCCCCATCATGCCTGTGGCGACACCCCTTCGCATGATGTCTCTTAAGAGTCCCTCACGTTCTGCCTCGTGCCCACGTGCCCACATGCTCAGCAGATCATCAACGCACCCGCCCTGAGCAGACACAGTAGTGGCACTAGGGTACAGAGACGGCTGCCACACAGTCCTGCCCCTCTGTCCCCTTCTCAGGGCCTGCTGGAGCAGGCCGGGGGCTGCATTCCCCCAGAGCAGTGTAGCTGCCTGCACCTCACAGAAGAGGGAGCCAGGGTGACCCTGGCCCCCGGGGACCGCCTGCACCTGGGCTGCAAAGAGTGGTGAGTGATGGGGGTGGGGAGGCGGCGTCAGAGGGCTGGGGTCAGGGAATGGGGGGAAGGAGGCCCCACAGGGAAATGCCCTAGGCCTGGGCCCAACCCCAACCCCAACCTCATTCTGCTCCAAATGAGCCCAGAGCTCAGGTCACCCCTGCATCAGCCCCCCAACCACCGCTCTGGGCTGAGTCTTGCCTCCGCAATCCCACCCCGACCAC
Organism: Ursus maritimus; assembly: GCF_017311325.1. Taxonomy (NCBI): domain Eukaryota; kingdom Metazoa; phylum Chordata; class Mammalia; order Carnivora; family Ursidae; genus Ursus; species Ursus maritimus. Next base: position 6,679,359 of record NW_024425563.1, on the reverse strand, counting down.
CCCTTCCCACAGTGAATGCCAGCGCGGGGAGCTGCAGTGCACCAGCCAGGGCTGTCAAGGTAACTCTGGACTTGAGAGACCTGCCGTCCCCATTTGCCCAGGACTGGGGGGTTTCCCGAATCTGGAACTCTTAGTGCTAGGACCCGGACAGTCCCAGACAAACCAGGACAATGAGTCACCCTACCCTGGCTCCCTGACACCTCCTACAGCCTTTCCTGTTTCCAGTCCTTCCTGGTCATACCTGGGGCTCCTCCCTCCCCATCCACTGGGATTCGTGGTCTGGGGGAGGGTCCCTGGGAAGGGTGCCCACTTGCTGCCCTTCCTAGGTTTTCTGCCTCTGAGTGGGTGGTCCGAATGGTCACCCTGTGGACCCTGCCTGCCCCCTGGCGTGCTGGCCCCTGCCTCCAGGACTGCCCTAGAGGAGCGCTGGTCTCAGCACCCCGCTGGCCTCTCCCCGACTTTGGCCCCCTCGCTGGCTTCGGAGCAGCACCGCCATCGCCTCTGTTTGGACCCTGAGACGGGGAGGCCATGGGCTGGGGACCCAGACCTCTGCACCGCACCACTCAGCCAGCAGCGCCTCTGTCCGGACCCTGGGGCCTGCCATGGTAATGAGGAGGGGCAGAGACCAATCGGGCAGGAGGGAGCCTGAAATGAGAGTGGTGGGGGGACCTGGCCAGGTAGGGCTGGGCCATGCTGTTTATTTCAGTAGCCAGGTGAGCAGGCCTGCTAAGCCTCCTGCTTGCCTCCAGGGCCTGCTGGATTTCATGACGGGTGGGCCAGCGGCAGGGAGCATCCATGCAGCTGCTGAAAAGAGGAGGAAGGGGGGTCCTAGGGGCTCAGGGCATGTCAGAGTGTCTGCAGGCCTGGAGCCCAAGGCCTTGGCGTGGAAGCAAGAGGCAGAGGGGGGGAGGTGGACCCTGGGTACTGACTTCCATTTTATCTCCCCAGACTTATGCCAGTGGAGTCCTTGGGGGCCCTGGAGCCCCTGCCAGGTGCCCTGCAGTGGGGGTTTCCGGCTACGCTGGAGAAAGGCAGGAGGCCCCCCTGGAGGGGGCTGCCGGGGGCCATGGGCTCAGACTGAGAGCTGCAACGTGGGGCCCTGCCCAGGTAACCCCCATGGTGGCATCTGGGGGAGGGGCCAGGGACTGTAACATACAAGATAGCGCCTGAGGGGATGTTGCCTCTGCTCCTGGAGGCACGCCGTGGAGGGCAGGCTGCTGTCCTGGGAGCCCAAGAGTTGGCTCCCGACACAGACTCCTACCTTCTGGTCCCCAGGGGAGAGCTGCGAAGCCCGGGACACTGTGCCCACCCTTGACTGTGCCAACCGATGCCCCAGAAGCTGTGCTGACCTCTGGGACCGTGTGCAGTGTCTGCAGGGACCGTGCCGCCCAGGTGGCCACGCCATGCCCGCAGCCCAGCCTGGGCACCCTAGGGCCTCTGACCAGGGCAGCCTGCTTCGCTGCCTCCTGCTTCCAGAGAGCATGAGACCTGTGGGTGGGGGGGCATGCTCGTGTACTGGATCATGGGTGATAGGGCAGTAAAGTTGATCCTTGGGTCACTTTCGGCAACCAGGTAGGGTTCCTGCATAGAGCGAGCCTTAGCCAAGATGGGCTGTGTCCGTGAAGATGCTCTCAGGCAGCCTCAAGGGTTCCTGGGGTGGTGCCCACACAGGGTGGGCTACAGCACCCCCTTCCTGTGCTCCAGCGGTGGAAACAGCATGGAGACCAGGTCAAGTGGGGACTGGGGGTGGGGGTGAGGGGAGGGGGCTTCAGTGTCAGCCTGAGGCTTTGGACTCCGTCTGGCTGCCAGAGGGATCCTTTGTGCGTGCCGGCCGGAGCACCGAATCCTCCCCACCCCCACCTCCAGGCTGCCGCTGCCCCCCTGGCCAACTGATACAGGATGGGCACTGCGTGCCCATCTCCTCCTGCCGCTGTGGCCTTCCCAGCCCCAATGCCTCATGGGTGGTGGCCCCAGCCGAGGTGGCACAGCTGGACTGCAAAAACTGGTATGACTGCCTACTGGTGGCCGGGGTGGGGGGGCGCTGGGGAGCTTTAGGTGGGAGTCTTGGGGCAGGTGAGGGTTATGGGCATTACTGGGCAACAAAGGCTCTGTTCCCCTTGACTCATGCCCTGGACCCCTGTTCACAGCACCTGTATCAACGGGTCCCTGATGTGCCCACACCACGAGTGCCCGGTCCGTGGGCCTTGGTCGGCGTGGAGCAGCTGCTCTGCTCCCTGTGGTGGGGGCACTATGGAGCGACATCGGAGCTGTGAGGAGGCTCCTGCGGGGGTACCATGCCAGGCCCGGGACACAGAGCAACGGCAGGAATGTAACCTGCAGCCCTGCCCTGGTGAGCACCTGGGGTGGCGGGTACCCCTGCTCAGGCCCCCGTCCCAGCTGGCGTGCATTCACCAGGGCAGGGGAACAAATGTGAGGCAGTCCCTTCCCCGGGACTCCACCTCACTGTCCGTGTGCTCCCCCCAGACTGCCTACCTGGCCAGGTGCTCAGAGCCTGTGCCTCCACGTGCCCGCGCCTCTGCTCGCACCTGCAGCCTGGCGCCCTCTGTGAGCAGGAACCCTGCCAGCTGGGCTGCGGCTGCCCTGGACAGCAGGTACGTCCAGATGCCGTGTCCTGACCCCGTAGCGGGAGCGGGCAGGTGTGCGTGGGGAGAAGTGGGTCTGATTATAACCGGAGCCTGCACTGCCCCAGCTGCTGCACAATGGCATGTGTGTGCCCCCCGCTGCGTGCCCCTGCACCCAGATCTCTCTGCCGTGGGGGCTGACCTTGCCCCTTGAAGAGCAGGCCCGGGAGCTTCCCGCGGGGACTGTGCTCACCTGGAACTGTACCCGCTGGTGAGGGCCAGAGGGCTGGGGTGGGGAGGGGGCGGAGGGCGGGGCTGCTGAGAATGGGGGTGGGGAGCAGGGCCTGGGAGGCATCTGAACCCATGCTTCTGTCTTCCTAGTGTCTGCCAAGACGGAGCCTTCAACTGCTCCCTAGCCGACTGTCATGGTGAGATGTGGCTGTCTAGGCCCCCACCGGTCCTTCCAAAGCTGGGGGCGGGGTTTGGCCCTGCCAAGGGCAGAGGCAGTGCTATCTCTTTCAAGGAGCCCCTTCCCTGCTCTGTCCACATGGGTGTCGAGGGCATTCCTGTGTGCGCACAGAGCAGGGCTGTGAGCGATGCAGGAAATGGAGGGCTCGTTCCCTGAAGAGGAGGAAGCAAAGGTTGAGGGGGTGAGCTAACATAGGACCCTGTCTGGCAGTCCCCCAGGCAGGTGATGTCTGCCCTGTGCTGTTTTGCCCCCATGTGGTCAAAGTCAACAGGCCTTTGCTAAGGGCTCCCCTGGGCCCAGCCCTGGCACACTGGGCTCTGTGTGGATTCAGAGACACACAGGTATGGTGAGCCCCGGGCACCCCAGGCTGGCTGCTGAGGGCAGACTCACCCACCACAACAGAGACAGGAGACGGTTTCTGGTCTACTGACAAGCAGGCTGCACCCACAGGATGGGAAATCGGTGCCACAAGAGAGATCAAGGTGGACAGGACTAGTCAGGGGAGGCTTCCTGGAGAAGGCAAGACTCGAGTTAGGCCCCACTAGTATTTGGGAAGCTGGACAAGAGCAGAAGGCTGTGTTTGGAGGCCTAGACATGCAGAGGCTGTTGGAACCAAGTGGGCAGCACTGGGGAGGGAGGAGGGACGCTAGGGGTGCCTGGCACGGGAAGGGGGAGAACTGAGGTTGGACCCAGGGCTGACCTGAGTGGTGGGGGGTGTGCGGGTCTTCCCTGGCAGAGTGCCCCTCTGGGGAAATGTGGCAGCAGGTGCCCCCTGGGGAGCTGGGGCCGTGCGAACGGACGTGCCGGGAGCCCAACGCCACGGAGACTTGGGGCAACTGCAGTGCGGGGCCGGCCCCGGGCTGCGTGTGCCAGCACGGGCACTTGCGCAACCAGGCGGGCCTCTGCGTGCCCGCACACCACTGCGAGTGCTGGCGCCATGGGCGTCCCCACCCGGTGAGACACCACAGCCCCTCTGTGCCACCCGGCCCTCCTCAACCCAGGCCTCCCTCCTGTCCGTGGGCTCCTCCCCCTACACCAGGGCCCGCAGCAGCGCGCAGCTGGGCCATCGGCCATCGGCTATCCCACAGGGACGGTCTCTGGGCTCCATCGTCCCACCTCCCTCCTGAAACTCCTGTTGCTACTTCAGTCTCTGGCCGCTGGTTTCAGGGAGGGGGTCGTAGGGTAGAAAAGTCTAACCAGCAGAGAGATGGACATCGAGATGGAGAGGAGAATCTCCCCCATTCTCCCCAGCCTGGGTCCGAATGGCAGGAGGCCTGTGAGAGCTGCCGCTGCCTCCGTGGGAGGAGTGTCTGCACCCAGCACTGCGCTCCCCTCACCTGTGCCCAGGTACCCACCAGCAGCCTGGCTGCCCTCTCAGAGCGGCTCCCTGCGTTCCTTCCTGGGTCTCTCCCCAGAGGCTGGTCTTAGGGTCTCGAGCAGGCAGTGCCAGGGCCCTGGGGCCATCCCCCTGAGTAGGCTGAGGACCGCTCCCTCCACAGGGCGAGGTGATCGTGCAGGAACCAGGGAGCTGCTGTCCCACTTGCCGCCAAGAGATTCTGGGTATACGGGGGACCTGGGGACTTCCCGCCATGCCTCTCCCTGCTCTGGGCCCTTCTCCCAAACTTCCCCCATGCCCACCCTAGGAGGCCTGCCTTTCCCAGTGCTGCCGACCATGGGGATTAGTGGAGTGGGGACCCCCAGTGCTGCCTCGTGGCGCCTGGCCGCCCCTGCCCCAACAGCCGCAGGTGCCCCTCAGGTCCGCGCACTGCTGTCCCCTTCACACAGAGCCCCCTTGCGTTGGCCTTCTCTCTCTGCCCTGCCCCCACCCCCTGCATTCATCCGCTCCTCCCCCACAGAGGAGCAGCCAGCCTCCTGCCGGCATCTCACCGAGCTGCGCAACCTCACCAAGGGCCCCTGCTACCTGGAGCAGGTAGAAGTGAGCTACTGCAGTGGGCACTGCCCATCCAGCACCAACGTCATGCCTGAGGTGAGCGAGGGGGCTGCCGCGCACCCTGGAGGGCCTGCCACTGCCAGCCTAGACCTGGGCAAGGCCTGGGGGACGTGAGGGTCGAGGTCAGTCTCAAGGGGATACAGATCAGAGCCAGGGGTGACTTTTTACCAAGGTGGTGGCCTCCACCTGCTGCTTGGCCCTGTGACCCTCTGCGGGGCTTGGGCTCTAGAACCTACTGCAGGCCTCCACCCCTGCCAGGGGCGTCTTCTCCTGCTGTCCGCCCACCAGGGCATGAACAGGAAAGGCATAAATTAGGAGCTAAGTTAGGCTCTGAAATCACAGTCCCGCCCACAGTGAGAAGTTCCGTGGGACAGACCGTTCATGCACAGCCTGGTCCCAGACGTTCCTGGCAAGGCATTATGAGCATGCCCCAGCAGACGGACAGAGCTCGGCCCTGCACTTGCTCTCCTCCGACCCAGACGGCCCAACTCTGCTCTTCCCCCACCCGACTGCCCGGCTTGGCGAGGACTATTGGGATCCGGCCCTCCCCCCCATGGGAAAGGCCACGAGAGGGAAGGCGGGTGGTTTGGGCAAACGCGTCTGGCCCCGGACCAGCTCAGCCGCGCCCTCCCGCAGGAGCCGTACCTGCAGAGCCAGTGCGGCTGCTGTAGCTACAGCCTGGACCCCGAGAGCCCGGTGCGGATCCTGACCCTGCGCTGTCCCGGCGGCCGCACGGAGCCCGTGGTGCTGCCTGCCATCCGCAGCTGCCAGTGCAGCGCCTGCTTGGGTGGGTCTGGGCGGGGCCAGGGACAGGTGTGGGGGGGAAGGAGGGGACTGGGGGGGCTGAGCTCTCCCCTCCCCGCCGCGGGGGCGGGGCCGGGGCGGGCCTTCGGAAAGGCCACCCGTTTCCCAACTCGCCGCCCCCGCGGGATTCCTCCTTCTTGATCCTTCTGACCCGCTCCATTCCCCTTCTTGGCTCTCTTGTTGAGTTCCCCAATCTTACGCACGCTTGGGGTTTGGAGTCAGTCAGAGCCGCTTCACAGCCGCCCGTCTCCTTCCTTCCTTGCTGAGCGTCCTGACCTCAGCCTCGCCGCCTGGCGGACAATGCGCACAGGCTTTTGGGAGGGCTTGGTGAGAGCGCACGTGTGTGAAGCGCTGGCCAGGTGCCTGGTTCTCTTAGGTACCCGAGGTCACACGGCGGCAGGTGAGAGAAACAGGTGCAGGGGCGCTGATACGGCCTGTATGGAGCGAGCGCGGGGCGAGAGCGGGCCTTTCTCTGGGCTTCCTCCTGGCGGGTCTTCCTCTCCTGCCAGTTCGCTCCACTGCCCTCCCTCTAGCCGCATCCCTTCCGGGCCTGAGCACTGCCTCCTTACTAGTGCCTGGCCCCCTCGTTTGTTCTCCAGGAGGTGATTTCTCAAAGCACTGACGGCTCCGCTGCACGAGGCTGCCTCCAGCCCTCCTGCGATCACCAGGCTCAGAGGCACTGGCCCCCTCCTCCCGCGCAGACCCACCCACTCCACGCCCTGGTACCAGCATCTCCCAAATAAAGTGACATTGGCAGCAAGCCCGTGTGCAGAGTCTGCCTCTGGGGACAAGGGGGTAAGGGGGGCAGGGTGGGTCAGAGCCCTGACCTCAACCTGCACAAAGACTGTCTCCAGGAGGCTTCTGTTAATCAGCCATGCCGGTGAACTCGGGCGAGTCACTTCCCATGTATGTGCCTCAGTTTCCACCTCAGCAGGTTACACATAAAGTCTGAAGTTCTAGGGTGCATGGCTTCTGCCGGCCAGTTCTGCCTCTTCGTCCCGCAAAGAGCCCAGCTCCACCACCCTGTCCTGCTTACAACTGCCATTCCCCCTCATCCAGGGAAGACTTCAGCTCGTGGGTCTTACGCCTTGTCATGGACGCTCAGTGTCTGTGGATAATCCCCTTATGTACAGTGACCTTCCTATTCCCTCCACAGCTCAGCCGTTTTCAAACACTTTCAAGTATTTACTTACCCATCGCGACTTCCTATCCTTCCAGCGTACTTGCTCTAGTGCCCCACTGTGATCATTTATTTCAAATTCATTGAGCCCGCCAGGTTCTCACTTTTCATCAGCTCCCTCCTGCCTCCCCTCAGGAGTCATGGTCTGCATGGTGATTCTCAGCACCGACTGCACATTAGAATCACCCAAGGAGCTTCTGGAAACCCCACCAACGCCCAGACCCCATCCCGAACCCACTAAATCAGGTTCTTTGGAAACCTCGTGGGTAATTCCATGTGCACGGAGCTGGAACTGAGAACCAACTTTCTGTCATTATAAATCACTCCAATGCAAATACCATTAAATCCCTCGCTTTTCTATCCCCATTCGTACCCACCTGGCAATATTCCAGCTCAAAATATCTGCCCAAGTTTCTGCTGCTGGACAGAATTTTGCTTATTAAGCTGTTTTTAACTTAAATTTGTGCTCACAAACCTCAAACAGAACTTTAATTCAATTTGGCCATTCTACCTACTCTGTTTCCCCATAAACTCTATTTCCTGTTCTCTGCAGTGACTATGCATGCCTTCTCTTCCCCACCCCACCCCCTTTCACTTTCACGAGATGACCTTGTCCCACAGAGATGTCATCAGATGGGAAAATCTATAGCAAATCTACAAAACAGACACCCACTCCATCTCCTCCTTCTTCCCTCGTGGTGTCATCTAGAAGTGTCCCTAGCCCTGGAAAGGGCCCTTGGGGCTGTGGTCCTGGCTCCTCTTGCCTCCTCAAGGTCTTGGGTCCTTGCATTGCCCCACCTGGGCTTAACCATCAGTTCCCTTCCCATCAACAACAGAGACATGATCTCGTGTCTCACATCTTAGCCTCCTCTCTTGACCCCACGTTTCCCTCCGGATACTGCCCATCTTTCTGTACCTTTTCATGGAGAAACTCTTCCAGTTATCAACCTTAGCTGTCTCAACCACGTCATCTCCAATGTTTAAACCCCAAAACAAGAATTTGTTACAAGGAGACAGGGATAACTCATGGGCAGAAACACAGCTCTCTGAGGTACATACTAGAGGAATAGCTATGGCTGAGCTAGGAGCTGGGGATGAGAAGGCCACCTGGAGTCTTCGGTCTCATTCCTGTGTATCTGCCTCATTTGACTTTCTCAGCAACACGGACTCCCCTACCAGTGACTGCTCCTGGCCAGACAGAGGCTGCTCAAAGCACACAAAGCTATGAACTGAATTTTATCCCCCCCAAACTCCTCTGTTGAGGCCCTAAACCCCAATGTGACTGTATTTGGAAATAGGGCCTATACAGAGGTAAATAAGGTTAAGTAAAGTCAGAAGGCTGGTGGGATTAGTGTTCTTAGAAGAAGAGACATCAGAGAGCTCATTCTCTCTGCCTCTCCCTGAAAACACACAGAGAAGAGGTCATATAAGGCCACAGCGAGGTGGTGCCCCCTACAAGCCAGGAAGAGAAGTCTCACCAGAACCTACCACCTGGAGACTTCCAGTCTCCAGAACTCTGGGAACGTAGATCTCTCTGTGTTGTTATAGCAGCCTGAGCTGAGGTCAAATATTACAGTTCTACTCACATGGACCGAACACTCTCACATTTCTAGAAAAGCTATTCTCATTGACCCCTGCTGAGTTTAGCTCTATTCGGCCCTGGCTAGAAAAGCAGAGTCGTGTAGTATAATGGAAAATGGTTATGTGGGACCGGTTCAAGGTTGCTAATCAAAATATTTAACAATCAGTGTGGCAATATGTATTAATAAAAATTTAAAATATAAACTATATTTGCTTGATTTTTTATTTAAAACTTTGACTTGTGACTTACAACACACTCACACGAAAGTACATAAAACATTTTTATAGTTTTTTTTACCAACACCTTTTATAGTTAATTTTACCAACACCTTTATAATAATCACTTACTTACTTTCTGTCATTTTCCCCTCTACGTATATATAAAGGGAGGGCCACGAGGGAGCTTTCTGGAGTGCTGGAAATTTTCTGTATCTGATTTGAGTGGTGGCTACCTGGTACACATGTAAAACCACATCAAGTTATACACATAAGATTTCTGCACTTTACTATTTATTATTTGTACTATGATTATTATACATATCACACCCATATATATCACAAACTAAACAATATATTGTTATAATTACTTCATATGATATTTTACGTCTGTAACCAGGGCACAGGGGTACAAGATCATCTGGCTCCGGGGGTCCCAAAGAGACCAGGTTCAACCATTCACTGCAGCCAAAATCCAAAGGCAGAGAGACGAGTGGTGGTGAAAAGAGAAAGGAATTTATTTCAGTGAGGCCAGCACCAGAAAGACAGCAGACTAATGTCTCAAAGACTGTCTCCAAAATGCTGAAAATACTTCTAAGTTTATAGAAGGTGAATGTGGGACAAAAGTTGGCGGGTACATGCAAGTGGGCAGGAAAGGTCAGGTTGATTGACATCTTGAGGTCAGTCATGCGGGGTCTTGCTGGCTCAGGGCAGTCGTTACTGCTCAAGGGGATAGTTTTGGTTCCCATCACAGAATGCTTTGCCTGAGTTAAGACATGAGCTGGAAAAACTGAATCAGTTAGAAAGTACAGAGTGAGGTCAAAATGGAGGCAGGTGAAGTCTTCTTTCATGTCTTTTAAAGAAGAGGAGAGAAGAAAGGAGAGCAAGTATATTTTTATAGAGTTTGGTCTTCTATCTTTGCTCCTTAAATTCACCCTTTACTCTGCAATAGGACCGATCCAACTAAAGGGCAAATTTGCCCACACCATTCACTGGCTTCAAACTCATTTCAAACGCCCTAAGGGAGCATACACTGCCTTCCGCATCCAGCTCCCAAGTATCTCCCCAATGCTATTTCCCATAATTTCCTGTCTTACACCATCCCTGCACGCACCATTTGCTCAGCTGTCTGGCTTTGCTTATGTTATTTCTTTCTTTTTTTTTTTTAAAGATTTTATTTATTTATTTGTTTGACAGAGATAGAGACAGCCAGCGAGAGAGGAAACACAAGTAGAGGGAGTGGCAGAGGAAGAAGCAGGCTCATAGCGGAGGAGCCTGATGTGGGGCTCGATCCCAGAACGCTAGGATCACGCCCTGAGCCGAAGGCAGACGCTTAACTGCTGTGCCACCCAGGCGCCCCGCTTATGTTATTTCTTGTGGCCAAAGGCCCTCTTTGCAACACCTTTCTCCCCCTCCTATTTTAGTTAGCTCAGGCTCCCATAACAAAATACCATAGACCAGACATTTATTTTCTCACTGTTCTGGAGAATGAGAGTTCAAGACCAAGATGCCAGCATGCCTGAGTTCTGGTTTATGGACTTCCTGGCTTATGGACAGCTGCCTTCTCACTGTTTCCTCATATGGCAGAGAGAGAGAGCAAGCTCTCTGGTGTCTCTTCTTGTAAGGACACTAATCACATCATGAGAGCCCCATCCTCATCATCTCATCTAAACCTAATTATCTCCCAAAGGCCCCACATCTAAATACCGTCCCATAGGGGTTACATACAAATTTGGAGGGTACACAATTCCACCCATAGCCCTTCACCTTGCTAATGCCTACGCCTTAATTCAGTTCAGAAGCCACTTCCTCAGGAAATCCTTGACTAACCATCCTGTATACTCCCACCACCATACTCTAGACAGTGACAAAGTGTGCTTTAGTAAGGTCTTGTGCTTACCTCTTTCCTTGCGCTTATGTCTTTATTTTACAGTTATCTGTTTCTGGTCTGTTTCCCCAATAGACTATAAGCTCCTCGAAGACAAAGTTTTGTTTCATTCTGCTCTGCATTCCCAAACCTTGCACAATGCCTGGCAAATGGTAGGCAACCAATGATGCTTTTTGAATGAATGGGGGCGGGGGGGGGCGGGGAGAAGCACTGCCCTTCTAGATTAAATAAAATCTGAAACCTTAAAGGTTGACACTGGCCCTAAAAGTGCGAGGGAACAGACGAAAAACAGGCATTCGCATAGCCCATTGAGAACGGGTTGCCCTTAATGCGGGGTCTGGGAGAGCGTGGCGTGGGAGCTACCTAATAACCATCGCCCTTGAGCGAGGCGTGAAGGGCCGAGAGCGAGCTGCTCGACGTCCAATCAGGGCCCCGCATTTCGGGAGCCGATAGCGGTTTGAGAGCCGCTTAACTAGGCCGGACTACGCTTCCCGTGATGCCCCGCCGCCTCCGGCCAGGCGGCGGCCGTAAAGCGGTTCGCTCGGTACGGCGGTAGTCCCTGCCGCTCGCCTCTCCCGGCACCGGGAGCGCTACTGCTCTCCCGACGTGGGAGAGCCAGTTCCCGGCCGTGCGCCCTCCCCGTCCGGGTGCCCCGCCCTCCGGGGGCCCCGGGTCCCCAAGGTGGTCGCGGCGGCGGCATCCCCAGGCCAGGCCGCGGGGGGAGGGGGCGGCCTGGAGACAGTGGCGGGGTCAGCACCGGCCACCGCAAGCGGGGCTATGGAGCCCAGGGAGTCGGGGAAGGTAGGCCTGGAAGGGCCCTGGGGCCGCCCACTTCCCTCCCGTAGTTCCCTGACTTGGGCTCCGGCGAGGCGGGCGGGACGGGCGGAGTCCCCGCAGATGAGCCAGCCTTGCAGGGAAGGACTCGCCCGCTCGCCCGCCGCTTCTTCCTCCGCACTAGGGCGGCCTTCTCCGCGCGCGTGTCGCAGAGAGGAGCGAACGCACGGCTCCAAGCCCCGCGGGGCCTCCTTGCCCACCCCCCACTGGCCGAGCCGCCCTCTGCCCAGTGGCCGCTCGGTTGATGCTGGGGTGGGTGACCCGCTCAGAGTAGTGAAGTAAAGGTGCTCGCTGTTTTCCCACACCTCTGTCGGGAGTTTCGGAGAGGCCCAGCGTGTTCTAAGGCTGGATGAGACCAGAGTAGAAGCTAAGGGGTAGGGGTCACCCAGAGGCAGGGTGAAGCTTTGGCCCTGACTAGATAGACTCCTCCTTCCCAAGAAAGGGCAGAGAAGAAAAAGAGAAGGCATCTGGCATATTTCCTGCCCGCTTAAAGTTGCTAGCTTATCTACTTCGTGTAGTAGCAGTAGCATCGCCTGTAAGCATATTCCATAAACTTCCTTCAGGCTTGGGGCAGAAGGCTGTGACCTGGAAGAAGAGGTGGGAGAACGTGCTTGACGCTAGAGTTAAGTGGGTTGACAGGATTGCTAGAGCCCAGAGGCAGTGTCAAAAGACCAGCTTGGTTGTAGGCATTTGACTGGGAGACAGTGGCCGCCTCTTGTGACTAAGATCTTTCTGGATGTTTTTTTGTTGCCCACTTCCAGTTCTTGAGGATTGCTTCTTTGGCATGGAGAGAGTTCCTTCCACATATTTTCAAGTGTGTATTGAGTCTCTCCTTAAAAAAAAAAAAAAAAAAAAAAAAAAAGTTAATCAACATGTGGTCAATGGTTACTGTGGGGGAGTTGGTGGAATACAGGATAAACATGAAGTGGCCACATTTCCCTGAGGAGATCTCCCACAGATTTGACTTCAATGACTAGGACAAGCCTGGAAGGGTTGTCCCATAGACAAAAGAGGGAAAGGATGATGAGGTTATTTTCACACTGTAGCTTCTCCTGAAAAGGCTGGGAAGGACTGAGTTAACAGAAGAAGTTACTCTTTGCTTAAGCCTCTCTTCCACACACCCTCCCCTCCACAAGCTACAGTGATGCATTTAACAGTTGAAACAACCAAAGTAAACAGTCTAAGACAAATAAAGCTCAGCTGAACCTAAGATTGAAGGGAACTGTGTGCCAGCCTCATGTTAAGCACCACAGGGGATATCAAAGAAGTAAAGGAAATGGCCCTTATGCTTTAGTAATATCCCCTGTTTAGTTTTGAATGAACCTAGTCTGGGGAGCACAATGTAATGGGGAAGAAGGATCATAAACAAGTGGCATTGAAAATTGGACTTAGTAATTTGAGGTTGATTTCAAGCTATTCCATTTAGTTGTGGGCTTTCTTAGCTTTTGTTACCACATTTTATTTTATTTTTTGTTTTTGAGAGAGAGAGAGACAGAGCAAGCGGGGGAGGGGCAAAGGCAGAGGGAGAGAGAATCTTAAGCGGGCTCCATGCCCAGAGCCTGATGCAGGGCTAGATCTCACGACCCTGAGACCATGACCTGAGCTGAAATCAAGTCAGTTGTTTAATTGAGCCACCCAGGCACCCCTAGGCTTTCTTGGCTTTTAATGGGAGAAGAAAGAAATGCAAACATTTTGGGAGGTAGGGGAGAGATTTGATGTCCTGTTCAGGCCCAACCACTAATTGAAAACCCCGGGGACTGGAACTTTGACTCTTGATTCTAATCTTGATTGCAGGGTGTCTCAAAAAGATGCTCACCCTTCCCAGTGCGTGAGTTTTCTAACCTGGGAACTTAGAAGGTTATCCAAAGGTGAAATAAAGTGATTGCAAAACAAACTGGCAGTGTTAGATATCTTGCAAATGAGTGGCAGCAAGTAGGCTGGGTGGAATGCCTGTGCTGTTCTAAAGTTCCATTGGGAGTATATATATACATGTTTGGCTCAGGCCTGGGAGCCTGGGGGTCCACTTGAGGTAGTAGCTTGGTCTATTATGAGTATCTTCCTTTGGTGCTATTTTGTGATATTTATTAACTAAAAGCAGTCTTGGCCTGTTGGACTGGGTGTGGGGGGTATCTTGCTTGCCATTGGCAGAATAATGGATAAGAGTCAAAGACTTGCCCCCATCACTCTATCCCATTATCCTGTTTTATTTTCCTCCCAGTCCTTCTCACTATATAAGATTCTCATTTATTTATTCACATGTGTGCTGACTTTACTCTCTGCTATATCCCCAGCTAGAATAGTGGAGCTGCATCTGGCATTTCATAAGTTCTCAGTATTTTGGGGATGAGTGACTCAAAATAGAATCATTCCAGGAGCCCTTCTGCTACAGGGTGTGAATGCACTGAAGAACACCGCAGTCTGACGCCTCCTGTGCCCTCTGGGAGACATTTGATTTTTGGTGCTGCCAGCTAGGAGTATTTATTGTGTATGTATTTGCCGCCTCGGCATTTCTGGTTCCTACCCCTCTGTCTTTTCCATGGAAGTGATCATTCTGATCTCATTTTTCTCTGGACCCAGTTCTGTTATTGCACTTATATCATTGATGACTGTCACCTCCTGATGGATTTTAATTTCCCTGACAATATCGATTTTATTTTGCATGTCTTAGGATCACCATGCACCAAGCACAGAAGAAACAAATAATGAATGAAATAATTAAGCACCTATGAAAAACTTTCTGCATAATGTGGTAGGGGGAAGGGGTAGGTGATGGTGAAGGAGGTTATAAAATAAGCCAGTCAGCATAGGCTTCCTGGATACCTCCAGTTCCATGAGGGATGCAAAGGCTTCCTTGCTCAGGGGAAGGAGAAATGCTTAGACCAGGTAGTTAGGAAATCCCTCATGAAAGAGATGGAATGTGGATAGGACCCTGACAGTTGGATAGACTAAGTAGATAGGAGGAAATAGAGTCAGAGAATCTAAAGTTGGGTGTGTAGAGGGAGGAAAGGTGCAAAATATGTTAAATGATTGCAATTAATCTAATCTGTCTGCAGGAGAGATTCCAGGTGGGGCATTACATAGAGCTAAAGTTAGGAAGGTGGGTTAGGTTCAGATCCAGGGAACTTGGTGCCGGGCAAAGTCAGAGTTCTGCCCTATAGACAGTGGGAATCACTAAAATAGAACATCCAGAGATATTCTTTGCTTTATGTATAGATAAGAAATTTGTCTTATTCAAGATTGGTGTTTTCTTTACATTGAGGTCACTTGGAATCAAAAGGCTCTTGCCATAATATTGGTTAAAAGAGAAATACCAGAGTTAGGGCAGTCACTCTTGTTGGGAAGACACTTCTTTATCCTCTAAGGATTCAGTCCTGCCCATACTCTCCATCCTTGGGCATGCTGAAGCTAAAGTGATGGATCTCTTGGCTTTCATTATAAGCCCACCTGTTCCCTCAGTAGGAAAGGGGGAGGGGTGGGCATGAATAGGGAGTCCTGCTTGTCCTTGGTCACAAGTTTAACCTGTCCAAGTCGGAACAGCTTGCTCGCTAGTCCTGGTGTACAGTAATCATCCTGGAATCTGCCTTCAGTATAATCTCGAATGTTCTCTTCCCCCTTCCCCATGTTGGCTCCCTTAGATCATTTCTTATGTGTACCCCTTTCCTGTTTGACTGCCTTGTCTGTTGGAGCCCATCTTCCAGCAGGATTGTGGAAATATAATCACATTTTGCTTTGGAAGACACTCTGAGAGCAAATAGTTATTTAAAACATACACGTTTGGCAGGACAGTTCTATTTTTTTAACATTTTATTATTGAAATATAGTTGCCATATGATGTTATATTTGTTTCAGGTGTACAACATAGTGATTGGAGAATTCTATATATTACTCAGTGCTCACTGCAAGTGAGGTCACCATCTGCCACTGTACAACATCATTAAATATTGACTATATTCCCCATTCTGTATTGTTCACCCCGTGTAACTGGAAGTTTCTACCTCTTAATCCCTTTCACTTATTTCTCCCACCACCATCCCTCCTTCCCTCTGGCAACCATCAGTTTGTTCTCTGTGTTTATGAGTCTCTTTCAGTTTTTCTGTTAATTTGTTTTGTTTCTTAGATTCCTTATATAGTTAAAATCATATTCTATTTGTCTTTTTTGTCCGACTTATTTCACTTAGCATAATGCCCTCTAGGGTCCATCCATGTTGTCACAAATGGCAGGATCTCATTCTTTTTTATGGCTGATATGTATATATATACACACACACACACACACACACACACACACACACACACTTACATACATACATACATACATCTTCTTCATCCATTCATCTATCAATGGATCAATGGACACGGGTTGATTCCATATCTTGGCTATTGTAAATAATGCTTCAATAAGCATAGGGGTGCATATATATTTTTGAATTAATATTTTTGCTTTCTTTTTTTCTTAAGATTTTATTTTTTGACTGAGAGTACAGCAGGGGGAGGGGCAGAGAGAGGGAGAAGCAGGCTCCCTGCTCACAAATGTGGGGCTTGATTCCAAGACCCTGGGATCATGACCTGAGCCGAAGGCAGATGCTTAACTGACTGAGCCACCCAGGTGCCCCAGTACTTTTGCTTTCTTTGGGTTAATACCCAGTAGTGGAATTATGGATCATACAGTATTTCTATTTTTAATTTTTTGAGGACCCCCCCATACTGTTTTCCACAAGAGCTGCACCAATTGTACATGCCCACCAACAGTGCATGAGTGTTCTCTTTTCTCATCCTCACCAGTACTTGTTATTTCTTGTCCTTTTTTTTTTTTAAGATTTTTTAAATTTTTGAGTAATCTCTACACCCAATGTGGGGCTCGAACTCACAACCCCAAGATCAAGTCGCATGCTCTACTGGTTGAGCCAGCCAAGTCCCCGTGTTATTTCCTGTCTTTTTGATACTAGCCATTCTGACTGGTGTGAGGTGATATCTCATTGTGGTTTGATTTGCATTTCCCTGATGATTTTTGCATGTGCCTGTTGGCCATCTGTATGTCTTTTTTGGAAAAATGTCTATCCAAATCCTCTGTGCATTTTTTTAAAGAGTTTATTTATTTATTCGACAGAGATAGAGACAGCCAGCAAGAGAGGGAACACAAGCAGGGGGAGTGGGAGAGGAAGAAGCAGGCTTCCAGTGGAGGAGCCTGATGTGGGGCTCGATCCCACAACGCCGGGATCACACCCTGAGCCGAAGGCAGACGCCCAACCGCTGTGCCACCCAGGCGCCCTTCTCTGTGCATTTTTTAATTAGATTTTTTTTCTGGTGTTTACTAGTGTTAAGTTCTTTATATATTTTGGATATTAACCAGATATATCATTTACAAGATCTTCTCCCATTCAGCAGGTTGCTTTTTGTTTTGTTGATGGTTTCCTTCACTGTGCAAAAGCTTTTTTTGGTTATGGTCCCAGTAGTTTATTTTTGCTTTTATTTCCCTTGCCTGAGGAGACATCTGTAAATATGTTACTAAGGTTGATGTCCAAGAGATTACTGCGCATGTCTTGTCTTAGGAGTTTTATATGATTTCAGTTCTTGCGTTTAGGTCTTCCATCCATTTTGAAGATTTTCATGTATGGTGTAAGAAAGTTGTTTAGTTTCACTCTTTTGCATGTAGTTGTCCGGTTTTCCCAGCACCATTTATTGAAAAGTCTGCCTTTTCCCCATTGTTTATACTTGCCTCCTTTGTCATAAGTTAATTGACCGTGTATGAGAAGGTTTATTTCTGGGCTGTCTGTCCTGTTCTGTTGATCTATGTGTCTATTCTTTGTGCCAGTACCATACTGTTTAGATTACTATAGCCTTGTAGTATATCTTGAAGTCTGGGATTGTGATACCTCCAACTTTAGTCTTTTTTCTCAAGATTGCTTTGGTTATTCGAGGTCTTTTGTGGTTCCATACAAATTTTAGCATTATTTTTTCTAGTTCTGTGAAAAGTGCTGTTGGTTTCTTGATATGGATTACACTGAATCTGTAGATTGCTTTGGGTAATATGGACATTTTAACAATATTAATTCTTTCAATCCAAGAGCACGGTTTATCTTTCCATTTGTGTGTGTGTGTGTGTGTGTGTGTGTGTGTGTGATCTTTATTTCTTTCATCAATGTTGTACAGTTTTCTGTTCCTAGTATTTTATTATTTTTGGTTCAATTGTAAACGGAATTGTTTCCATAATTTCTCTTTCTGCTACTTTGTTATTAGTGTAGAGAAATGCAGTGGATTTCTGTATATTAATTTTGTATCCTGCAGCTTTACAGAATGCATTTATTAGTTCTAATAACTTTTTGGTGCAGTCTCTAGGGTTTTCTATATGTAGTATCATGTCATCTGCAAATAGTGACAGCTTTACTTCTTCCTTACCAATCTGGATGCCTTTTATTTTGTTTTCTTGTCTGATTGCTGTGGCTAAGACTTCCAGTACTACGTTGAACAATGGTGGTGAAAGTGGACATCCTTGTCTTGTTTCTGATCTTAGAGGAAAAGCTTTCAGTTTTTCATCATTGAGTATGATGTCAACTCCGGGTTTTTCATATGTGGCCTTTATTATGTTGAGGTATGTTCCCTCTAAACCTACTTTGTTGAGAGTTTTTATTGTGAATGGATGTTTATTTTGTCAAATGCTTTTTATGCATCTATTCTGATGATATGACTTTTATACTTCCTTTTTTTAATGTGATGGATCACATTGATTGATTTGTGAATATTTAACCATCCTTGCATCTCTGGAATAAATCCCACTTGATTGTGGTGAATTATATTTTTTAATGTATTGTTGAATTTGGTTTGCTAATATTTGTTGAGGATTTTTGCCTATGTTGATCAGGGATATTGGCCTGTAGTTTTGTTTTTTTGTGGTGTCTTTGTCTGGTTTTGGTTAGTGCTGCCCTCATAGAATGAACTGGGAGGTTTTCCTTCCTTTTCTATTTCTTAGAATTTTGAGAAGAATAGGTATTAACTCTTCTTTAAACATTTGGCAGAATTCACCTGTGAAGCCATCTGGTCCTGGAATTTCATTTTTCGGGAGTGGGTTTTTTTTTTTTTTAAGATTTATTTATTTATTCATTTATTTGAGAGAGAGAGAGAGAGGAGAGCGATTGAGAGAGAATATGAGTTGGAGGGAAAGGGTGGAGGGAGAGGGAGAAGCAGACTCCCCACCAAGTGGGGAGCCCTCTGTGGGGCTTGATCCCAGGACCCTGGGATCATGACCCAAGCCGAAGGCAGATGCCCAACTGACTGAGCCACTGGGTGCCCTGGGAGTTTTTAAATTACAGAATAAATTTCATTACTAGTAATCAGTCTATTCAAATTTTCTGTTTCTTCCTGATTCAGTTTTGGAAGATTGTATGTTTCTAGAAATTTATCCATTTCTTCTAGGTTTTTCAATTGTTGACATATAATTTTTCATAGTATTCTCTTATAATCCTTTCTATTTCTGTGGTATCCTTTGTTATTTCCCCTCTTTCATTTCTGATTTTATTTATTTGAGTCTTCTCTCTTTTTTTCTTGATGAGTTTGGCTGAAGGTTTATCAATTTTGTTTATCTTTTCAAAGAACCAGCTCTTGGTTTCATTGATCTTTTCTACTTTTTTTTTTTTTTGGTCTCTATTTCACTTATTTCTACTCTAGTCTTTATAATTTCATTTCTTTGGGCTTTGTTTATTCTTCTTTTTCTAGTTCCTTTAGATATAAGGTTAGATCATTTGAGATTTTTCTTGTTTCTTGAGGTAGGCCTGTATCGCTATAAACTTCCCTCTTAGACTGCTTTTGCTATGTCCCAAAGATTTTGGATCATTGTGTTTCCAAACCATTTTTATTTTTAAAACTGTTCATTCATACATATTTATAGACAAAAAACTGGAAGTTTACATACTGAATGTCAATAGTAATTCTTGTTTTAGTAAGGGGGTTGTGGGTGATCTTAAAACATTTTTTCTGTTCACTGTCTTAATTCTGCAGTGAACATGTATTGACTCATAAGAAAAGTACTCAGATTGTTTTTTTTAAGCATACAACTCAACAGTGACTGATAAGAATTATCTGTATTGTTTTTCTCAAGAAGCTTCTACTGTTGAAGTTAAAATAAGTTATTTCATGTGCTTGAAATCTGACCATAAAGGTACAAGGCAATTTTAGACAAATATACTAGAACTTGTCATAGATGGAAACGAATGTGTCCCTTTCACAATTGTCACTCTGGAAGGACTTCTACTTACCCCAAGATACTGATTCCCAAGATGTTGTTTTGCTTTGGTGGTGGGGAATTTATTTTTTGTTAATAATTTGTCTGTTGCTGGGTGAGGATGTGATTTTCTTGGATCTGCTTAGTTATTACTTTTTCATCTGCTTTTCTGTTTCCAAAATTGTATTGCTTTTGTCCCCTTGTTTTGTTTCCCACCCTAGTGGGGGTTTTGCTTTGGAGTGTTTTGGTGGGGGGGTGTCTTATAAATTCACAAGGAGGATGCACAATTCAGTGTACTTGTTTAATCTGCCATCTTACTTCAGTACTCCCCAAATATTTCCTGAACCCCGTACCCCTTTTTGGCAGAACAGAGCCACTTTACAAGCCCCATGGGGTATAGTTCTCCACTCTAAAGCTTTGCCTATCTTGATCGCTGATTTCATTGACAGACATAGTTCTGAATGACTTTCAACTGTTTCTAGGAATCAGATACAAACTCCTTACCAGGTTCAAGATTTTGCACAAGAATGTGCCGTAAGTTGTTGCTGAGGCCCTGGCTGAGAAGTCCTGGGGCAGGCAAAGAGCATGTTAGGGAAAGGATAATGGAATTCCTGAGTCAGCCTTCTTGATGACTCCTGTTTCGGTGCATGGCCCTTCCTAGAAGAGAGTCTCATTCCCACTGTGATTTGGACCCAGAAGGAGAGAGAGGTGGGGTGTAGGTCTTATATGGAGATGGACAATGCCCCTCCCCCAATCTGATAGGTTCCCAGAGTACAGGTGCCCTCAGGCGATCATGAACACAGGTGTGAAAGTCTAATATAAGGAGGAAGTTGGTGCTTAGCTGGTGTCATTTTTTCCTCCAGGCTCCTGTGACATTTGATGACATCACCGTATACTTGCTTCAGGAGGAATGGATGCTGCTGAGCCAGCAACAGAAGGAGATCTGTGGTTCTGACAAGCTGGTGGCACCACTAGGTATGGGCTCCTATTCACTTCCCCACCACCTGAATCTAGATCAGCATTCCAGACTGTATCCAACTGCGACATATTTGAGAATTTTCTGGACTCCTACCATTTTTTTCAGACCTGTTTACATTATTTATCTGCTCAGTCCCATATGTAACTTAACTGCATGTGGATTCATATCCTACCATTTCTCTTCTCCCCTTCAGTTGGCCTAGAGAAGTGGGGGAAGTCGGGCATGTCAAGGCTGGACCTTGATGTCTCACCATATCGTAGGGTGCCAGGTGGGAAGCCTCGCCTGTGGGTTTTGTTTCAGGTGCCCATAGGGCCCTGGAGGTCATGAATGGTGGTAGAAAGAGCATCATCTGATCTATGGGAATCTGCTCTGGGTCCCAGCCTCCACCATGTGACACTGGTGTGCCTTCGACCAAACTCTTTAACTTTTTTTTTTTTAAGATTTTATTTATTTAGAGAGAGAGTGCACACGCGCGCATGCACGTGAGCATGGAAGGAGAGGGAGCGAGAACCTCCAGCCGACTCCGTGCTGAGTGCAGAGCCTGATGCCAGGCTGGATCCCACAACCCTGAGATCATGACCTGAGCCGAAACAGAGTCAGACACTTAACTGACTGAGCCCCCCAGGGCCCCCCAACCCTCTCACTTTTTAAGCCTTGGTTTCCTTCAGAGGGCTGTCATAGAGCCTTAATGAGCTAAAACAACTTCAAACTTGGGACCCCTGTAGGTTTTTTTAATCTTTTCTGTTTTCTGAATGTCTTTTCTCTGCTTCTGGGTGAACTTTCGGTACCATGGACAGAGGTGATCATTGTTAAGCATGTGGGTACAACAGTTGTACTATTTTCTCACCTGCTGTGCCTTTCTCTTCTTGTCATCTTGGCCCCTGTCCAAGGCTAATGGGAGCCACAGTCTCAGCTCTCTGTGGGTGGAAGGATTGCAGCTGGGTTGGGTCTTCTCCCATGCCTGCCAAAACCAGTTTGAAAACTTCTGGTTCTTTTTTTTTTTTTTTTTTTTTTAAAGATTTTATTTATTTATTCGACAGAGATAGAGACAGCCAGCGAGAGAGGGAACACAAGCAGGGGGAATGGGAGAGGAAGAAGCAGGCTCATAGTGGAGGAGCCTGATGTGGGGCTCGATCCCGGAACGCCGGGATCACGCCCTGAGCCGAAGGCAGACGCTTAACCGCTGTGCCACCCAGGCGCCCCTGAAAACTTCTGGTTCTTTTAAACCAGAAATTGCAGAGTATTTAAAAATATTTTTTAAAAAAAATTTTTAAGTTTATTTAAGTAATCTCTACACCTAACATGGGGCTTGAACTCACAACCCCGAGATCAAGAGCCTCATGCTCTTCCAAATGAGCCAGCCAGGTGCCGTGGTTTCTTTATAATATTTAATAAGTTGTCAATATTTAATCCCTGGGAGCTTTCACATGGAATTATTTCTGGTTTTTCTTGAAAAATAGGACAGTCTGGCAGTACTGACCCTGCGTTCCACATGGTGGCCTCCCCCTTGTGGGGGAGCAGTGACTGCCCACACACATAGGCAGGTCACCACAGCCTCTCACCTGGCCCGGTTTCCTCAGTTACGTTATCGGTCTGACCCCTCTCAGCATTTGGGTTTATGAGCCTCTGTTCTGAACCAGTAGTTTTCCTACCTTTTTAGCTTCAAAAGGGGCACAGAGCCTTGCTTGTGCCCCTCATTGCATTCACTCAGACCCCCATTCTTTTGGAGGCCTCATGGATATCTGAGTTTCTCTGTCTGAGTTTCCAAACCACTATGCTAAAGCATCGAGATTCCTCCCTGTGTCCTTGACCAATTATCTTACAGTGCGGAGAGGATGTCCCAGGTAGACCCTTCCTTAATGTTGTGGTGTGACCTGGATCCAAGACTTCATAAGTGCTTCTCTCTGTTCCTGACTCAGGACCAACTATTGCCACCCCAGAGCTGTTCTATAAGTTTGAGCAAGGGCCAGAGCCATGGCTAGGCAATGTCCAGGGCCAGAGGAATGTCCTGAGCCACCAGCCAGGTAAGTGTGGGTCTGCACGGGAGGAGGGGTGCTAGCTGGAGAGAGGGAGCAGAAAGATGGGCACCAGGACTCCTGTCTCATCCTTGGCCTCTCCCTGTTCTCTGCCAACTCACACACGAATGCTGTCCTTCCCCAGCCACCACCTTATCTGAAATATGCACACACACCCCCAACATCGTTCTCCAACCTCTCCATCTCCCTTTATTTTATTTCTTCCTGAGAGTATATGTTGATTTATCTCTATATGCTAAGTTCCATGAAGGCATGACTTTGTCTTATTGACTCCTGTGGTCCCAGTGCTGAGAACAATGCCTGGTGCGCAGCGGTTACACAATAATCACTGAGTGAATGAACAGATATCTGCTAAGTTCTAGGGATTTATCTTGGCTTTTCTCCCCTGAGAAGCCTGTCCTGTTGAGGGACTGCCTTGGCTAGAGCCGAGCCAGATGACATCTTGTCCTTGGATGAGATGGTTGAGTGAAGCAGCCCCCACTGTAGAAGAAAAGGGAGGCAGAACGAGCTCTAATAGGAGCCGACTCACAGGCATCTGCTCTCCCCCGTGATCTGTCTCAGAGGGACCACAGGGAGCCTGAGACTTCAGAGATACTAATTTATTTTGTTTTCCAATGCTTGGCTCATTTTAAAAAATATTTTATTAATTTATTTGACACAGAAAGAGAAAGAGAGAGAGCAAGAGAGCGTGTGCACAAGCAGGGGGAGCAGCAGGCAGAGGGAGAGGGAGAAGCAGGCTTTCCACCGAGCGGGGAGCCTGACGCGGGGCTCCATCCCAGGACCCTGGGATCATGACCCAAGCCCAAGGCAGACGCTTAACCGGCTCCTAATTTTGACCCGGCTTTCTCTTTATCAGCCACTTTGGCTACAATTGGAGTAAATACTGTTGAGTCCCTGGCCACTGAGCATCTGCACTTACGTTGGTGCATGAGAAATGGCCCTGGAGGAGTTTAAAGCCACCTACCCTGCATTTCAACTAAGGAGTGAATAAAGAAACTTCTAGTTTAGTTTGAGGAAGAAAAATCTTAGTGAGTTCATGAGAGTTGTTGCCTCTTTGGAAGGGCTGTGGTGTGAGAGAGGACTTGTGTTTCTCTGGAGTGCTGAAGCAGCTACCCTGAGTGGAAGAAACTTAAAAGTGGATCGCAGCTTAAGGCAAACTCTGGGGACCAAAACCGTCTACACAGGAGGTAGATCGTACGCTTGCCCCAAACCATGTGAGCAAAGTGCAGATGTCTGTCTGGCAGGGGTACCGGAGAGGAGATTCCTGCTGAGGTTGGAGTTGCAGGATTTGGCTTTAATTATCTTCTTTAACCAACATTTTATTAAGTTCAGTGTTCTTACCCGTAAATAAGCTGGAACTCCTGGAGATGGTGCTGCTATCTTAGGTTGCAGAGATGAAACTGCAGAGGTCTCTTTTTGGCCAGGCGTATCTGCCCTTTAATCTTCAAAAAGGGAGAGATGCTTAAAGCTCACTTGATTTTCTTCTGGCTCAGGTGAGGTGGGCCTGGGGAGCTGGGGGTCTGAAAGAAGAGAATCCAAGTAGAGCCTGGGCCACTCTTGCATGTGATTTCCAGCTTTCATATTTGCTACACCGAGAGGCCTGTGAGGTGCAGTGGCTCTAACTATAGGATTTCAGAGCAGATGCCATCAGTCTCTTTTCTCTAAAGGGAAAAACAAGATGGGCTGCATGGAAGAAAGGGACTCTCGAAGTCCAGCCAGAGAAGCCAGACTGGACCTGCCCCCGCAGAAGAAAGCCTGTCTTTCTCACTTATGCACAGAGCATGGCAACACTGAGGTAGACTGTACAGGAAAAAGCAAAAAACCCTTGAAACCCCGCTCTATCCAGAAGTCTTGGTTTACACAGTTCCCGTGGCTGGTCATGAATGAGGAGCAGACGGCTCTCTTTTGCTCTGCTTGCCGTGAATACCCATCTGTGAGGGACAAACGGTCAAGATTAATAGAAGGTTATACAGGACCATTCAAGGTGGAGACTCTCAAATACCACGCCAAGAGCAAAGCTCACCTGTTCTGCGTCAATGCCTTGGCAGCACGGGACCCCATGTGGGCGGCCCGTTTCCAGAGCGTCCGAGGGGAATCTGGAGATGTCCTGGCCAGCCCGAAGCACCTCTTCACGGCAGACTACCCCATATTGTACCCCCCAGGGCCTCTGGGAGCCTATGATAACATGGCTCAGCTCCTGCCCAGCCCAAGAGCTGAACTGGAGGACCCGGGGGGGAATGGAGCAATTCCTACATTGTATCTAGACTGCATTTCTGAGTTGAGGCAAAAAGAAATTGTTGATGATGTCCACAGCTCCTCAAATGGGAACATTTTGTGTGATGACACTGCTGAACCCTGCAGCCAGGTAATGTGTTTGTAATAATCGCTGGGTCTCAAGGGGAAGGATTTCGTACTAGCAACAGCACATGTCACATGACGATGATGGGAAAATTATAATAGCCATACCCGCTGCGACCATTATAATGTTCCAGACCCTAACATGCTTACGGTGCACTAGGCGTTATGTGCTTTACTAGTGTTATCTCATTTATTTATTTAAAGATTTTCTTTCTTTATTTTAGAGAGAGAGCACGCAGGGGGAGGAGCAGAGGGAGAGAGAGAGAGAGAATCTCAAGCAGACTCCACACTGAGCATGGAGCCCCATTCAGGGCTCGACCTCACCACTCTGAGGTCATGACCTGAGCCGAAACCAAGAGTCCTTGCTTAACCAACTGCCCCACCCAGGCGACCTGTGTTATCTCATTTATTTAACACAACAGCCCTATTATTTTCATCTCCTTTCACAGATAACAAAACATAATTAGTGGGACAGAACGCTCCAGCTTCTGATATAAAGGAAACCTCTAAGTTTAGGACGATAATCTTTATCCAGAATCCAAAACAGTCACAAAACTCAGTAAATAATACGCGACCACGAAACAACCACAGAGCTCTTAATTAATTTCTAAAATGTTTTCAGCTTTAGCTTCAGAATCATGCAGCACTGCTACACACTGCACAATTTCCTCAGACACGTTGTTTTATGTAATGTTTTTGATGCCACTCTGAGGCCGTTGGAGCAACTCGGACAAAGTCTCTTGTTGGGAGGGCACAGACTATCAGGGGAACAGACGTGGCCAGAGCCCCCAGCTGGCCCCGCCCCTCCACTCCCTGCGCACGCGCACAGCAGGCCGGAGGCTCTAGCGCTCGCTCGAGGGTACCTTGTAAGTTCTTAGTTCCTCGCAAAGTTGGTCGTAAGGAACCTGTGTGAACTGGAATTTGGAGTAACGAGATCCTTCACCATTTCTCAACTATTTCGTATAAACAGGATTTTACTACAAACCATTTTGAGTGCCCCTCTGGTATTCCCATGAGAATAGCTCAGCTGTTCCTCTTCCCTCGTAAGGGCCCAGCTAAAGTTAGTAAGCTTGAATTTTTCCAGGAGCTAGAAAAGTGACGAAGCTCATTTCTCTTCATGTTCATGTTCCTTCTACTTTTTAGTATTAGAAGCTAATAAATTGGTCTAACCGTTTATAATTTGAATTCCTTTAGCAATAAGGCGTGTGTCAACCGAGTAACTGAATACAAGCATCTTTCGTTCTTCTGCACTACTGCTTCTTCCTTCCTCTCCCAGTGGGCAGTCTTCGCAGGTGCTAGAGGCAGACGGTCACCGTTGTAGGCACAGATGAGTAGAAGACACCCCCTTAGGACTGCGTAGGGCAAGGTGCAGTCATAATGCTCTGCCAGGACCCCTGTTCTTCAGCGCATTTTTATTTCCTCCTAAGAGACCTAGGATCAGACTGAGGCTCATTTTTTTTTTTACCTACTAACTCTGGGCCTCACAAATTTGCTTCTTTGACTTTCGGTGGATACATTAATTCCTCAGAGTTACATCTGGGCCTCTTGGCAAGCCTCCCAAGAGAAATTAGGCCTTGAGAAGGAACCTAAAAGTACCACGCTGGGCGTCTGGCATAAGAGGCCTGTTGAGTGACTGCTGCTCTTTGTTGCAGGATCCTTCTGAAGAGGGGCTGTTTGAGGAGGTTCCTGTGGTGTTTGAGGAGCTCCCGGTGGTGTTTGAGGATGTGGCGGTGTATTTCACCCGGGAGGAGTGGGGCATGCTAGTCAAGCGGCAGAAGGAGCTGTACAGAGACGTGATGCGGATGAATTATGAGCTGTTGGCTGCCCTGGGTAAAGATTCACGTAGACCTTTGTTCGCCACCATCGTCTGACATGGGAAACCCGCAAGGGCAGCTGTGGCTTGTGGTCATCTTCCCATTTCTGCCTTCTCCCTGTACATAGGCAGAGAGAGATGATATTTTTTGCCCCGCAGAACTCTCCCTGCTTTGAGATGCAGTACTTTATCCTCTCTTCATCCATATCTCCATCCATCATCACCTTCCACCAAACATCCATTGAATACGTCCTACGTGCCAGGTGAACACAAGCGAAGTAAGGTCTCTGCTTTCAGGGGGCTAGCAGGTTTTCGGGAGAGACAGACACTTGAATGAGAAACTCTGAAATAACACTAGCTCTGTAAAAGAAGTTCAGGAAAAGTGCCCTGAGGCTGCTAGAGAAGGGTGGTTTCATTTTGCGGGGCATTGGAGGGAGGGAGCAGGAAAGTCTTTACAGAGTCGGAGGACAGGACAAGTGGACAGGGAGAAGGAAGGCCATTGGGACATGACAGAGGGAGGGACGGGATGGGCAGAGGCCTGGAGGCGCCTCTCCTTCTTCTGTGCCAGGGCTGTTTCCTCGTGCCCAGGGGCCAGCAAGGGCGGGCTTGGCCGAGGTGTCACTAGAGGGGGCACTGGAGAAAGATGAACTTAATATAAGTGCTTGTTACCTTCTCAGAAGAGTGCTCGCTCTTGCATCTGCCTCTTCGTCTCTTTGCCTCCTGTTTCCGTCACATGCCCCCATACTCAGGGGGCATCAGAAGGGGAAGACAACTTTTCATCTTAGCTCTTGTTTGCCTACTAGCGTATCTGGTTACAGCAGCCTTCCAGAAGAGGCTGCTGTACGTGACTTAGGAATACAGCAGCAATCTGCATCGTGACTTCTACAAGATAAGAACCTAGAATATTTGTGATTTCACTGATGTCCTAGCCCTTGGTTTATACCGCCCTTTCGTGCACGGATAAGATATGGATTATTTTCTGCACATTCCTGACCTGTATGCTTGTTTTTATCATTGTTCATCATTTTTAAATGGCTCCCCAAACATTCAGATATGAGGTAAAAACCGATTTCTTTTATGACGATAGAGGTGTTTTCATCATGTCCTCGGCCCAGGGCGCTCGTACAAAGTACGCATTCAAAGTGCATCACTATCCCCAGCACTGTTTAAAAGCACTGAAAATGAAGGGAAATTCATTTTTAAGAAGTACACACCCACTTATAAAAAGTTGGCTCTTCCTTGAAAGGAAAGCACAGTAGTGATGTGCTTTGCCCTGGGGACCCCTGTGGAAAGGGGCAGGTGTCTGGTATTGACCACAGGGCGTCTCCTGATGCCAGGGCTGGCCATGCTCCATGGAAGCATTTGGTCAATTTCTTTTTAACTTAAGTGAGGAATGGGGAAATCTTCACTCCCTGGGGGAAATAAGGGACAGTTCAGTGTGGGTTACATTCTGTTTGGATGAACAACAAGTATAATCAGAGGAAGGGTAATTAAGTTTGCTTGAGTGTTGCAGGCAGGAGTCAGGGAAGGCTTTATAGAGAAGGAGGCTGTCCTCGTCAGTCGTCTGTGAGCCTAAAACAGGTACAGAAGTCTAGGAACAGAGTTTGTGTGTGTGATCCATTTTTGTGACTTTAATTAGGTCTCCAGCGATTATCCTTTAACTGCTGTCTGATTTAGACAGTTTTCATGTGTGAGGTATAAAACTTTAAGGAGCCTTCAGAATATAACTGGGGCCAAACACAAATGATTTGTATGTTTAAAAATGACCTTTTAAAGGGCATTGAGCTGATCACTGGGATATAAAACAGTATTGACAGTGCAGGGCTATTTGGCTTTGGCGAGTGTTTTTTCTCCCACACTTCATCCTCCTGTGGCAACCACTTTAAGAGCTGAGAATCAAATAGTATTTGGTGCTATCTTTCAATTAATTTTTTTACAAATAGGACTTCACCATGGAGTGAACTTAAATTTTGAAAAAGAAAACCCCATCAGAATTTTCACAGCCAAGAAAAGTTCGGTTGGCCTTTGAGCAAAATCTGTCCATTTTTAATGTTTCTTATATTTTGTCTTGAAATACTGTGATCTGCTTATCCTGGGTGTTTGGGAAGCTTTGTGTCTTTTATTCTAACTCCTGGAAATCAGAACAGTGGCTTCTGCCGGTCACTGAGTATCTACTGCGTGCGGGTCCTCTGTTGAGTCTCTTGTATATATATCCTCTCTAATCCTTAAATCAAACCTCTCAGGCCGGTAGTAGTAGTATTTGCAGATGAGAAAACAGACCTGGGAATCGCAGCCATCTAGCTGGACCACGGAGAAGCTGAAATGCTTTCTACTGTGTGCATTGCGTGTGCCTCACCCCCCTTAGCTTCCTGCTTGTGGATGTCTCCTGCCAACTGCACTCCCTCTCTTTCCGGTTCAAGATTTGTGCTAATTGTGGTGTTAATATAATAATAGTAATAGTAATAATATACCAGGTATAAGATGAGATTATTTAAGACTTCAAACAGTATAAGAATTTTCTGAAAGTCTCCACTCCCATGCCTAGGCCCCCTTGCAGGAGGTTGCCAGTTTGTCCAGCTCTTTCAGACCTTCTGTGCAGGTCACTGTTAGCCTGCCTCCGCGAGGACTGGCTGGAGAAAGGGGACTGGCTTCCTCCCNTGAACTCATGAACTCACATTGCTGCAGCTCAGCTCAGCTCAGGTGGCAGGGCTTCGGGGCTTTGGGGTCTGATGGTCTAGTGCTGTTGATTTCCTGTTGCTCGGATCCTTTGAGGAAACCCAGCTAATTCCTCCATTGCTCTTGTTAGGGTTTCCAGCTAGTAGATTTGTCCTTTTAGATTTTATAATTATTTTACTGGTTCTTAAAAAGACAGTCTCAATTTGATGTAGTCAGACTTAGTATTAATTTCTGTTGGGTTTTTGGCACTTAAATCACATAGACTGAAGCTTTTCAACAGATAGAATGTCTCCAGGGTAGGTGCACTCACCTGTCACACCCTCCTGGGCCTCACCAGCTGTCTTGTCAATAGCACTGAACCTGGAGGGGACGGTCGCTTTGTTTGTGGAGAAAAGAAGACGTGTGTGTTTTGTTTTTAGTGCTTTCCTATTACAGCCTTTTTTTTTTTTTTTTAACGTAGACTTGCTTATTTAGAGCTATTTACTTTATCATTCTATGGAGTCTCCGACTGTTCTTTCATTTCCATACTTTAAATTCTGGTTTTAGACTTTGGTTATATTTGATGACGTCTCTCACTTTCCCCCAGAAGGAAAACTCAATTAGATTCCATTGTTAAGAAACAAATATTTGTCAGAAACAAAAATAGACATGCCAGTAGAGGGACTTTGTGGAATCCCTTGTTTTTATTAGTAAAAGTGTCGTCACCTGCTAAGTGGCAGGTCGTGCACTTGAGGTGGGCCGTGCCTTTTCTACAGGTGAGGTCATCAGCTACAGCTAGACCTCACAGAGAGCTGGGGCCAGAAGTCACGCCTCTAGGTAGAAACCGGAACTGAGTGGGCGGGCCCTCAGTGAGAGATGAGCAAGAGTTCAAATGGCTCACATAATGTGTAGGGGGCCACTGCTGGATGGTGGGCCGTATGTGATGGGCTCCAAGTGGGGGCAGTGCAGGAGCTAGGAGAGAACCAAGGCAGGGTGCCAGGGCAGCTCTCTCCCAGTGATTCATGGGTATGGCCTGCCAACCTTTGGATGGCAATAGCCTGGAAGGGTTAGACGTCTGTGTTTGTGAGCCAAACCATTTTTAAGGACTTTTATGGAATGTGTGTGTGCATGTCTACGTGTGTGTGTGTGTGTGTGTGCGCACACACGCACACACACACACACATGCATGCACTTGCTATGGTTAGGTCCCCTCTGCCGTTTTTCCATTACTAAGACTTAGGAAAATCTGCTTGAAATTTCCCTCCGTCTCACTCATTCTGAACGGAACAAAAAGAAAAGGTTTTTGGCAACATTTTAGCCACAGCTTCCAAGAAGTCCAGTTGGGGTACAGAATTCCCGGGGCCAGTGTGGTGGTGGCGGGGCAGGCAGAGGTGGCCGATCCCCAGGGAGGATATAAACGAAGTGCACCGATTCGGGGCTATTCAGTCTTCTGTGTGTTTCCAGTTATTTACAAATATTTCTTCATAATTACTTTTTTAATATACATAGTTCTAACAAGACTTAAACCAAAAATGACAGTACCCTGTCCCACCTTTCTCTGTTGCTCGGTCCTCCTCCCCAGAGGCTCTTAGCTGCTTCCTCTAGTAATGTGCCTCTTGATTTCTAAGAGATACGCACAGACATGAGTTTCCAAAGAATGAGCCTCCTAGGGTGCACTCAGAAGACAGCTGTATTCTTTCCCATCACTACTTGTTTGGATCAGCTCTGTGCAGCTTTTTTTCCTTACCCTTTGGGTTGACAGAAGAAAATTCAGGGTGCTTTACTCGATATGAATATCGTATTGAGGAAGAAAGGAACTGTTCGCGAGCAGGGAGTCTTCAAACCCAAAGTGGTTAAGAGCTTGGCTCTCCACATTTAAAGCTCAGTTTATAAAATATGAACGAGGGAGTACTTTGGGTTTGTTTGTTTGTTTTTAATTGTAATTGGTTGCTAGGAATGTACATTCTTTTCAGGGTGGTAGCACTGTGTAAGTTTCCTTGCACGTAGCAGCTGGCTTGGAACTGTAGTCAGGTCGTACTGTCATGAAGAAAGCGTCGGTTTTAAGGCCAGCATCCCCATGTAGGCGAAATGAGGGCTGTTTAAGATTTGATTATGTGATTATGAGTGTTTGGCCTGAGGCTCTATTCAAACTGTGGCCTCCATTCTGGCTTCTCTTTAGCAGGCGAAATCAGTTGCCACACAATGAATTATCACAAATCCAGTGGCTAAATGTTTAACTCGTTTATTATCTCACAGTTCTGGAGGTCAGAAGTCCAGATGGGCTCAGGTGGGTTCTCTGCTTAGGGTCTCGTGTGGCCAAAGTCAGGGTGTCCCTCAGACTGGCCTCTTACCAAGAGGCTCTGGGAAGAAATCACTGCCAACCGCACTCAGGTCGTTGGCAGAATTCAGTTCCTTTCGGTTGTAGGACAGGTCCCGTTTGCTTGCTGGCTTTCCACCAGGGATCATTCTCAGCTCCTACAGGCTGCTCTCACGTCCCCCCAACTTGGCCTTCTCCATCCTCAGTCCAGCAGCCATGTGTCGAATCCTGCTGGTGCTTTGAAGATCCAACTGGCCCTGCTTTTATTTTATTTTATTTTTTTTTTATTTTATTTTTTTAAAGATTTTATTTATTTATGTGACAGAGAGACAGCCAGCGAGAGAGGGAACACAGCAAGCGAGTGAGAGAGGAAGAAGCAGGCTCCCAGCAGAGGAGCCCGATGTGGGACTCGATCCCGGAACGCCGGGATCACGCCCTGAGCCGAAGGCAGACGCTTTAACGACTGCGCTACCCAGGCGCCCCGGCCCTGCTTTTAAAGGGCTGATGTGGTCAGGTGAAGTCACCCAGAGAGCCTCTCTTTCGCCATGTCCATGTAACGTCTCAGAATTATGGCTGTGGTGTCAGGTCACAGGTTCAAACCAGACTGCAAGGGGCAGGGGTGAGGAGGGCCCGGGTCACAGAAGCTCATGTTAGAATTCTGCGTACCCCAGAAGAGAATGTCCTTTTTCTTGAATGATATGCTCAGGAGTACTTAGGGATAAACGGGGTATGAAAACAATTTCCTCTCAATGGTTTAGAAAAATACTGCATCTATATTATGTATATATTATTCATACACACATACAGAGGAGAGGAGGGGGGAAGGGGAGGGCACATGAATGCATGAGCATGATACAGCAAATGGGACAAAATGTAAATGATTGGAGTTCCTCATATTATTATTGAAACTTTAAAAAAAATTTAAATTTTTTATTATTGAAACTTTTTAAAAAAATTTTTATTTATTTATTTGACAGAGAGAGAGAGAAAGAGAGCACAATCAGGGGGAGGGGCAGAGGCAGAGGGAGAAGCAGGCTCCCCGCAGAGCAGGGAACCCGAGGTGGGGCTCCATCCCAGGACCCTGGGATCATGACCTGAGCCGAAGGCAGACCCTTAAGCGACTGAGCTACCCAGGCACCCTATTGAAACTTTTTAGTAAGTTTTAAATGCTACAAAAGTGTACACTCTCCCCCCAAATTCGGAAACAAAAGTGTAGTCTTTGTGTAGCAGTCAAAAATCGGGACTTCAGCTAAATCTGAAGTTTCTCGCCTCTCCTACCTCACCCTGGCCCAGGTGTGGAATCTGGAATGCCGAGGTAAGAAGGTGGGAGTTCTCCTCCTCCTCCCCTCTGCCCCCAGCTGGTTCCAGGACTTCTGCTGTGTCCTCACTGGTAACAGTGGTGGGTGAGTGGGGAGGAGAGGTACGACAAGGGTTTGACCTGGCATCCACCTGTGGCTGGGATCGTGGAAAGCTGATTCTCTGGGTGAGTGTGGGTTCTCCGTTCCCCCCCATCACTCACTGCAGTCCCCTCCACACCAGTGACTGTCTGCTTTGGCAGTTAGCCCCATGTGGGCTCATTCTTGGGCTGCCAACAGACAGTCAGGGGCAGAGCCCCTTGAAGTGATTCCGGGCTTCTCTTTCCCTCAGGGTCCATGTTTGGACCACAGAAAACATATCCTTTGGTCCGACAGACCCTGGGAATGTAGGCTGTTTCCAACATGGCCACCATGAAGGAGCCCATCAGTCAGATTCTGCCTTTAGTCTTCTGCAGGCCTGGATTCATGAGGAGCCCCAAAGCCCAGGGGTAAAGGTCAGGATATCATTCCCATTAGGCTTAAGGTCCCAGGAGAGCAGCCCATGCCACCGCTTCCATAGTGTGGGGGTGCTCACAATACACTTGACATCTCTTTCCAGAAACTTCTCTCATATCCAGCTTCCTGACCTCTTCACTCCCAGTGCTCCGACTCCTTTGTGTTGAGAGCTAGGGTCACAGCCCCGTGTTTTGGCCACCCTCATTTCCAAGGCGGGCCTTGGTGGTCTAGCTTTGGGATGGGGGACAGTTGGCTCCTATCTTTTTGGACCTTGAGCCGAAACAGGCAGGCAGACTCACTTTAATTTCCTGTTGCATATGTTTATTGCTGTTCCTGATTTGTTGATTTTACATTGATATTCTTTCTTGATTCCTACCATGGAAGATGAAGATCCAGCCTTCTTCCGTCACCCTGGGCCCCCACTCTGTCCCTCCACCCTCTCAGAACTAGTACATCACACTTTCTTGATTAATTCAGTGTAGATTGTTTGCCTAATTATGGTTACGTATTACTTATTTCTGATCAAAGTGACATATTATGATGATTTTCCTTTTGTTGCAGGATGTTCCCCCCCCGAACTGAAATATTTTCTTATTATTTTGCTAGTTTTCTGTCCTCTCAACAATTCTTTTCCAACTCTTCTGAGGAATTATAAAACTCCTCTGAAGAGTCTTTTCCCCGTGGTCAGGCATCCCGTGACGGATCAATTTCACTCTTTTCTGGGGACGTCCATTATCAGGCCTTTCTGCTCTGTCTAAGCTGGTTATTCTTTAGGCCTGCACAGCTGTGGTCTCATGCTTTCCTTTGTCCCACTCCCGTTCCCTGGCTCTATGTCTTCTTCCAGGTTTATATCTTCATTTCGTTGGAGCTCATCTTCCAGTAACTTCCTAAGAAATGGTGCATGGGAGGACATGCCTTATTCTGCCCTTGCAATTGGAAGCCTGGTTGGACAGAGAGTTCTAGGTTGGAAATCATTTTCCTCAGTATTTTGAAAGCATTACCTTTAGGTTTTACTGGTGCTGAGGAGAAGTCTAAATGCTTTTTTATAACTAAATCTTTGAATACAGCCTATTTTTTCTACTCTGAAAGGCTTTAAGATCTAAGTCCAGTGTTCTGAAGTGTTTAATATCAGTGATTTTTCACTTCTTGTCCTGGGCGTCTGGTGCTTCCCTTCCATTTGAAAACTCAAGTTTTCCAGTTTGGGGAAGTGTTCTTGTACAATTTTTCGTATCGATTTTTCTTTCTTCAAGAAAGTCCCATTTGTTAGATATTGGATTTCCTCAGTTGAACTTCTGGTTCTATTTAATTTTTTTTCTTCTCTATTTTCTGCTTCTGTCTTTTTCATTCTACTTTCTTGGAGATTTTCTCAAGTTTCTTTTCTTTTAAAGATTTTATTTATTTATTTGACAGAGAGAGAGCCCGCGAGAGAGGGAACACAGGCAGAGGGAGTGGGAGAGGAAGAAGCAGGCTCATAGCGGAGGAGCCTGATGTGGGGCTTGATCCCAGGACTCTGGGATCATGCCCTGAGCCGAAGGCAGATGCTTAATGACTGCGCCACCCAGGCTCCCCTCAAGTTTATTTTCTTGAATGTTTTAATTTCTTCTATCATATTTTAAAAGATTTTATTTATTTGAGAGAAAGAGAGAGCACACTGGGGAAGGAGCAGAGGGAGAGGAAGAGGGAGATAATCTCTAGCAGACTCTGTGCTGAGCACAGAGCCCCACATAGGACTTGATCCCATGACCCCGAGATCACAACCTGAGCCAAAAAAAAAAAGTCGGAAGCCTAACCGACTGAGCCACCCAGGCGCCACTCTTCTATCTTATTTTTAATCTCAAAGCCCCTGTTGGTCCTTTTGCAGATGACTCTCACGACTTTTCTCTCTGGGAACACGAATTCTGGTGTTTTTGAGTTCTGCTTTGTTCCCTGCAGTTTCTGTAGTTCCTCCGATCCCTTTCCCTACTGGTTTCATGTCAGAGGCTTGTCTTCATTCAGGTTTAAGAGTAAAGCCTTGAGAAACCTGGCTGGCAGCTCTGCGTGGTGCCTGGGGCTCATCACGGAGTAGCTTTCTCCGCCGGTCTCGCTGAAGAGCCTGCAGAAGTCAGTGTCTCGTGGGCCTTTGGGGCAGGAGAGGATGGGAAGGGGCAATTCTGTTTCTCCAAAGGAGTCTTGCCCCAGCGGCCGAGCCTGTGTCCTTGGAGTTGAGTAGCGCACCTTTCAGAACACAGACTTTCTTCATCACTGCAGCCCTTCTTCCTCTTCCACTCTCCCCACTCTCCCCGGGTCCGGAACATTCCTGGTTCAGTTTTTCTGAGAACTAAATCTCCATTCTCCTCCTCGGGTGAGGGTGGGTCAGGGTTGCAGGTTCTCAGGTTTCCTGGAGTAGGTGGGAGGCCCCAGGCTCCCTGCAGACTGGGCGCCCGCCCTTTCCCGCCTGTTCCTTACCCACCACCTTCTGCCACTCCTGGCGCTTCCAGTCCCAGAGTCTTTGGGGGATTCTGCAATCGGACTCGCTTCTTTCTCCTCGCTGCCCCCTTTGCCAGCATTTGCTGTTCAGCTCTGTTCGTTCTCTTTTATCTCCTTTCCTTCTTCCAAAAATGTATTAACGTTTCTTTGTATTATTATTATTATTCCTTGGCCCTCATCTTAGAGATGTTTGAAGAAGGGTATGTGTTCAGTCTACCACAGCTTAACAATTATTTAATTATATTTGTATTAGTGGTAAATACATGGATGCACACACACATATAACAAATATAAATATATACATGGATTCAAGTGATCCAAAAGACGCAGGGCGGCAATAATGACCATGGCCCAGAAGCACCCACGGTTAGCTGCTCCGTATCCTCCCACGGAAGGTTCATGCGCACGGTCACACGCTTACCAACGAATATAAGTAGACATTGATGGATTTTATTTTATTTTATTTATTTTATTATTTTATTTTTTGGATTTTATTTTAAATCAAGAAAGCAATTTCTTTTCATACCCCTGTGAATATTCATATCTTAAATAAAGGGCAGTGCTTAACCCAAAGGCATGAATCTCTTCTAGTCGGACTGAAGGTTCCACGGCAGGTGGTGGACATTTTTAAGGGGCCTTTCAAGTCTCGTGTGGCTCTCTTCGTCATCCCTGCCCTCTCCTCCTGTTGCACCCCGTGTCCCCCCCATGTCCACCTCCCTCCAGACACACTCAGCTGACTCCTGGCTCCCGTGGCTGGCCTGCAGAGCTAAGGACGTTATTTATTCTGGCTAAGGGGTGCACCTGAATCTGACTGCCTTTTGGGTTTTAGGAGTAGACTGGCACACAAGATGGGAATATTTTCATCATGGCCCTGGCTGAATAGACTTTATGAAGAGATAGAGGCTGAACTGAACATTTCCGTTTCCACGAATAGCTTCGGGCGGGCTATCTGACTTGATGGTCCATAGCAGTGACCCCAGTGTGACTCTCCGTCCCTGCAACAGGGCCTGCTGCTGCCAAGCCAGACTTGATCTCAAAACTGGAACGTCGAGCTGCACCCTGGATTAAGGACCCAAACGGGCCGAAGTGGGGGAAAGGTCGTCCTCCAGGTGAGTCTTGGCCTACTGAGTTTTGAAGGGCACATGCCGTCGCCCTGTGGCCGTGGCAAGTCATCCAGTGTCCACTCGGCCATCCCGGTGCTGCTCCTGTTGTGACCCGGGCCTTGTATCAGGCTCTGCTGGACAAAGAGGAATAAGAAACTAACTCTGCCCTCTGAGTGTCAAATAGGGAAACAGGGACAGTATGGGCAAAAGGAGGCCCTTTGATGAGCAGAAGTGCTAATGGGACCTGTGGCAGAGCTGACAGGGGAGGCGTGGGAGGCCCTGGTTGTGAGGAGCTGTGTGACCCGTGGGCCTGTGAGCCGCCCTTCTTCCCTCCTCTTCCGGTTTCCAGTGGCAGCACCACTGGTCTGTGAGAGCTTGCTGTTTTGTGTATCTCAGTCACGGGCTTACTGGCTGGTAGCTGCAGTGTAGACTGCTCTACCTCCCTTCTTTCCAAGGCTCAGAAGAAGACTTACAGATGTTTAGCCTCATTTCTTTGTGCTGCCTCAAAAGAGGATTAAAGTCACCTGTTTATCTAATAGCATTTATGGCCAAGGTGGCTAATTAAGCTTATTAGCAGCTGATGTCACATGATCCCAGGGTAGCTGTGTGGATAGAGACGGGGAGCCCGCAAGGATTAGCACACACCTCTTCGGGAGCAAGCTAACTTACATAGATAATAACGGGAAAGGGTTTAAAGAGAAATCACTAATGATCTCTAGAAAGGTGGGCCACATTCAACTCCGCTTTGCATAAGGGATACTCAGTAAATTGGGATGTCTTAACTGATGGGCG
Organism: Ursus maritimus; assembly: GCF_017311325.1. NCBI lineage: Eukaryota > Metazoa > Chordata > Mammalia > Carnivora > Ursidae > Ursus > Ursus maritimus. The sequence goes on along the minus strand of NW_024425563.1, from coordinate 6,641,309 downwards.
ACTGCAGAGTTCTGGGCAGCAAAACCAAGCTCATTTTTATTTGTTCCAAAGGGAAGGAGAAGATGGTGGCTATAAGAGAGTCAGACACACAAGCCTTGGCTATGGGATCTGCAGTGCTTCCAGATCCTTCTACAGAGACCTGTAGCTCCTACTGTAATTCCAGCCTCTGTGAAGTCAAAGTAGATGGCCCTGGGAAAATCAAGAGGACTTACAGACCCCGTTCCATTCAGAGGTCATGGTTCGGGCAGTTCCCATGGTTAGTAATTGACCCAAAGGAGACCAAGCTCTTCTGCTCAGCTTGCAAAGAAAGACCGAGTCTCCACGACAAATCGTCCCGGTTAGTGCGAGGTTACACGGGGCCTTTTAAAGTGGAGACTTTAAAGTACCACGAGGTCAGCAAAGCACACAAGCTGTGTGTCAACACTGTTGAGATCAAGGAAGACGCCCCTCCAGCTGCCCTGGTCCCAGAGATCTCCAGCGACCTGATGGCAAACATGGAGCACTTCTTCAACGCCGCCTACTCCATCGCGTACCACTCGAGGCCTCTGAATGACTTTGAGAAGATCCTGCAACTCCTCCAAAGCACCGGGACCATGATTTTGGGCAAGTACCGCAATCGCACCGCATGCACTCAGTTCATCAAGTACATCTCAGAGACTCTGAAGAAGGAGATCCTCGAGGATGTCCGGAGCTCCCCCTGTGTGAGCGTGCTGCTGGACAGCTCCACGGACGCCTCGGGCCAGTCGTGTGTGGGGATCTACCTCCGCTACTTCAAGGGCACGGAGGTGAAAGAGTCGTACATCACTTTGGCCCCTCTCTACAGTGAGACGGTCGATGGCTACTTTGAGACCATCGTCTCTGCGCTGGATGAACTGGACATCCCCTTCCGGAAGCCCGGCTGGGTGGTGGGCCTGGGAACCGATGGCTCCGCCATGCTGAGCTGCAGAGGAGGCCTTGTGGAAAAGTTCCAAGAGGTCATCCCCCGGCTGCTGCCCGTCCACTGTGTCGCCCACCGGCTGCACCTGGCTGTGGTAGACGCGTGTGGGGGTATCGATCTGGTGAAGAAGTGTGACCGGCACATTCGAACGGTCTTCAAGTTTTATCAGTCCTCCAACAAGAGGCTGAATGAGCTGCAGGAAGGTGCGGCTCCCCTGGAGCAGGAGATCATCCGCCTCAAGGACCTGAACGCCGTCAGGTGGGTGGCCAGCAAGAGGCGCACGCTGAACGCGCTCCTGGTGAGCTGGCCGGGCCTGGCTCGGCACCTCCAGGGCGTGGCGGAAGCGGGCGGCCAGACCGGGCACCGGGCCAGAGGCGTGCTGAAGCTGATGAAGAGCTTCCACTTCGTCAAGTTCTGCCACTTCCTGTTGGACTTCCTGAGCATCTACAGGCCTCTGTCCGAGGTGTGCCAGAAGGAGATCGCGCTGATCACAGAGGTGAACGCCACGCTGGGACGGGCCTACGGAGCCCTGGAGACCCTCCGTCACCAGGCGGGGCCCAAAGAGGAGGAGTTCAACGCCGGCTTCCGGGATGGGCGGCTGCACGGCATCTGCCTGGACAGAGTGGAGCTGGCGGAGCAGCGCTTCCGGGCCGACCGGGAAAGGATGATCCTGACGGGCATCGAGTACCTCCGGCAGCGGTTTGACTCGGCCCGGCCCCCGCAGCTCAAGAACATGGAGGTGTTTGACACCGTGGCCTGGCCCAGTGGGATTGAACTGGCCAGCTTTGGGAACGAGGATATCCTTGCCCTCGCCAGATACTTTGCGCTCTCGCTCCCCGCAGGCTACAGCGAGGCCGCGCTCCTGGAGGAGTGGCTGGGCCTGAAAGCCGTCGGCAGGAACCTCCCGTTCTCCATGCTGTGTAAGAACACCCTGGCCCAGCACTACCGCTTCCCCCTGCTTAGCAGGCTCATGGCGGTGGTGGTCTGTGTGCCCGTCTCCACCTCCTGCTGTGAGCGGGGCTTCAGTGCCATGAACCGGATCAGGACCGAGGAGAGGACCAAGCTCTCCAACGAGGTGATCAACATGCTCCTGATGACAGCGGTGAACGGGGTGGCGGTCACGGAGTACGACCCCCAGCCTGCCATCCAGCACTGGTACCTGACCTCCTCAGGCCGGCGGTTCAGCCACGTCCACGCGTGCGCCCCAGTGCCGCCCTGCTCCCAGGCCCGTAAGTACACGAGACGGAGTCCCCAGGCATGGGACAGCAGAGGAAAACAGTCTTCTCTTCCCAATCGCATGCTGACCTTGGGGTCTGGGAGAGTCTGGCGATGGCAGCCATCACCAGAGTCTTGGTCTCGGGTATCCCCAGTGGGTGCTCGAGATGTGACGCGTACCCTCAAGGAGCTTCTGATCCAGCGAGGGAGGCAGGACACACACACGCACGCACACGCACACGGGCACACACACACACAGTGCAGGCAGTGGGGCATAGTGCTAGGAGCACGAATTTTCGGAGCCAGTCTGCCCAGGCTTAAATTCTGGCTCTGCTGACTAGTGTGTGATATTGGGCCAGTTCATCTCATTGTGCTTTGGTTTTTCTGTGGCAAAGGGCACAGCATCTGGCACGTGATGCCAGTGGCACTCCGTAAAGGTCCAGCCCACGGCTAGAAGTAACCAGAGCACAGGACAAGCTAGGGCAGGGACAGCACATTCTCCGTGGGCCTGGGTAGACTTTTTCGGGAGGGAAGAGGTCAGTGCAGGTCAGAGGGGCCACGTAGAAGGTACTAGGTGGAGGAGAGGCTTGGGGCATGCCGGGTGGGGAGGCATCTGTGAGGAGCACAGCCTCACAGTCCCCTCGGAGCGCTGGGCTGGAGGGGAAGTTAGGTTACGTGGCAGGTGAGTTACTGAGTCTTCGGCAAGACATTTTCCTTTTTTCAAGTAGTCACCGAAAACCAAAGAGGTTCTCCAGGCTGATCACGCTGTACTTCCCAGTGACAGCAGTGAAGTTTCTTCCTTGACACCTTCAAATTGCTGGTCTCCTTCCAGTGCCTGTGCTTTCATGGGTGACCTGCCGCCAGGGCTGTGCTCAGCAGTGGCCTGGGCCTCAGGATTGACAGAGGCTCCATAGGAAGCAGGGCGGCCCCGGACCCATTGCTGGGCGGAGGGGGTGGGGGGGATCGAACTGGAGAGGAGTGACGGGGAGGCCGAGGTGGGGAGCCAGGCGGTGCATCCTTCACCCATGCATTTGCTGTGGGAGCTGCTCCCCACGTCCGGCCCTGTGAGGGTGAGGGAGAAAGAGGCTCTCAGGTGTGTTCTCATTGGGGCAGTGGGGCTGGTATGTCTGAAGCAACGAGAGGACACCACCCGATTTGCTATGATAAGGCCGTCCTTCCCAGGCAGGGTTGTCAATGTCTGCACTGTCGTCACTGAGGGCCGGATCATTCCTCGTTGGGAGGCCTGGCCTGTGTGTCGTAGGGTCTTCAACATCCTTGACCTGTACCCCTTACATACTCACTGGGTCCCCCTAGCACTCACCCAGCTGTAGCGATCGTAAGTGTCTCTAGGTATTGCCCCCTGTCCCCTGGAGGGCAGAGTCGCCCCAGGTGAGACCCGCGCCCCAGGGTGAGAGAAGACCAGAGCAGGACTAGATCCGGCCTGCCGAGAGCAGCCCTCGGCCCGTCTCGTCTGTTCTGTGTGCCTTTTCTCACCGAGCATACCTTGGGATGCAGTTGGACATGGGAAGGGGATCATCAGCCAGTCTGTTTTCCCCTTGGTGTAATTGTGGGTTCTCTTTCCTCTCGCACAAGGAGCGGGGCTCAGGAAGGAGAAGATGGGGGCGCTCTATATGCAGGAGGCTGTGACCCAGAAGCCACCTGTTCCATCCTACAGGGAGCCAGCAGAGATCCTAAAGGACTGCATCATGGACACTCCCGACAGACTCCTGTACCCCCATACCAGCCAAGAAGCCCCCGAGCTGTCCTGATCGAGAGCTCACTAGGGATCGCCTTGAAGACCCCCCTGCTGTCCTGCCTCTTGGAATCGTGGTGACAGGCTGTTCGCAGAATCTAGACTGCCCTAGAATCTTCATCTGGGGGGACTCTCTAAGCACCAGGAAGTGGGCAGTGACAAGAGAGTTAAGCCCACCTCCCAGAGAGGCAGGGTAATCAGGAGCACAAGCCTGTTTACCAAGGCCCCTCTCTAAGCAGCGGTGACCTCACAGCACTGAGATAGGCAGACGGGGTCCTATCTCAAACTCATCTTTAAGGTGCTTCAGGAAGTGATCCTATCAGGAAAGATTTCACCCCATGTTCTGGTAGCGAGAGGACTTCTCTGCCGTGGGAGAGACTGTGGGGGGGAGGAGCTTCAAGGAGCATCCCAGTCCCCTGGGTGGTTGGGGAGCATTCCAGGGAGGCTGCCCACAGCCGCAGTGGCACGGAGGAGGCACCTGGTGAGGGACGGAGGATGACCAGGCTCTGGGGACAACTGGCCTGGCTCTGGGATCTGTCACCATGGCTCCATGGCAGACACAGGGAAGCTTCAACTCCAAACAGGAGACTCGCAGCAGAGAATTTCCCTACCTCGCCCCAGGGCCTCCCTTAGGATGAGGCCAGCAACACCCTCTGCGCAAAGCACTCAAGAGACGCCATCGTCCTGTAGCCCCGGGACGGTGGACAAGAGTCTTTCTGGGAGGGAGCCTGCTGCTTCTCACGGTAGCAGCACTTCCGTGTGGCTGCGCCAGTGCTGGACGTGAGCCCGGGTGGACTCGTCCATGCTTGCCCTGCGGAGGCTTGGGACCCAGCCCCAGCTCTGCTGCAGGCAGAGGTTCAACCATAATCCCTTCCTCTTTTCTGCGCCTCAGTTTCCCTCTCCATGACATGCAGCAGAGAATTCAAGTGCCTGCTGGCTCCTGGTCTGCCGCAGGACGGACAGCGCCTCCAGCTCCCTGAAAAACAGACCTCGGGCGGCACAGAGTGGACTTAGCTGCCTCCGGCCCTTGTTCTTGTCCCTTGCCACCTATGTCCTTACTGTGGGAAGAGGTACTCCCTAAGTGTGCCACTCTTCCCGAAGTTGCTCTGAGACCCAGCTGGGGAATCACTAGGGGTGCTTGATACCTGCCTGATCAGAGCCACGGGACTGGGCTCAGGGGTGGGCCGTTGTCCGCAGGATCCTCCAGGAACTTTGTGAGCGCACTCAAACTTGAGGACCCCCACCCCACCTTTTCTGCCTCCTAGAAGTAAAGCACTTTTCCCTCCAGGGCAGCTTTATTTTGACAGGTTCCTAGGCTGCCTATCTGGTGGGGATGATGTGGGGCCTAGGTCCCGCCTTTTTGACCCTGGGAAACGGGGAGGTTAGAGGGAAGGGCTTCTTTGCCCCCTGCCTTTTGCGTTTTAGACAGGCAGGAAGTGGTGCTGCGTCCCAGCCTCGCACCTGGGGTCCCCGCCCTGTGATGCAAGTACAAGTTGTCTGGCCCTCAGCCAGCAGTCTGTCCTCTTCCCAGTCCCGGGGGGTGGGGTATGCTGGGATCCTGTGTCCCCCTGGTTCCCGATATATCGATTCTCCCTTCCTGCCACCCACCCTTAGCACTTAGCCTTAGTGCCATCACCTTCCTGTTTGCTTTAGCTGCAGGCCAGGAATTCACTCTTCACTATCTGCCTTTTATTTAGCCTGTGGAAATGTCTCTCCCAGCCCCGGGGTCTGGGATCTGAGGTATAGCTTGCAGCTACAGCTCTGGCCACACGTGGAGGTGGGAGCCCAGGCCTCCCTTCCCCATTCACATAAGGTTCTATGGGGAGTTAGGAGTCTGCCCGAGGCTAGGTGTTGTGGGTGTGAATTGGTGGGATGGAAGAGAGAAAGACCCTTCAAAGTGGGGGTTGTCACCCCCACCCTATTCCTAGATTCCAAATTGAGGTGACTTTCTGGCATGCCCATGGCCTCTTCCATTCTTTAAGAACCCTCAGAGCATGAGGCCAGTCCCTCAAGCAGTGACGTGTGTGAGCTCCGCACACACAATTCCCTGTGCCGCTCTAGGCACGGAGGTGGAGGCCAAGTAGGGAAGCATCCAGCTTCCATATCCATGTACTGAGGAAGCCTCCAATGCCAGCTTTTGAGAAGATCAGACCCCTTGGAGGGGCGACTGAAAATGCTGTTTATTGTAGAGATTTGCACTATCTACGTTTCTCATGGGGCTCAGGCATGCTAGCTAATGACAAGAGGACTACCCACCTTTTTGTGCAGGACCCAGGGCTGACACGGTGAGCGCCCTTACCGGAGACTATTACACAGCCTGAACTCTTTGTTTTGTTTCAAGACACTTGCCACGTTTCAAATCCAGGGCCTGGAGATACCCTTGTTGGATAGCCGTCCTGTTTTTGCCTCACAAACAAGCTGAAGGGCACAGGGAATAGAAGGAGCAAGCCTTTGGCCAGAGACTTGGCTCTGTCTCCACCCTCCTTCCCTTCCTGTAATCTTCATTAGCATCTCCACGTTCTGATCCGGGCATTCCCCCCCTCCCTACACCCACCTCATAACTGCTGCCCACAGGGTCTGACGTTCTGGGTTAACCGGCATTATAACCGATGGTTTGATTCCAGTAGCCATAGAGACCAGGCGGGAGGGAGGGACCTCAGCCCCCTGTCCTCGCCAGACACCTTAGCGTAACCCACTCCAGACCTTTTGCTTCTCTCTCAAGCCCATGTGGAGTTCCTAGGGCGCTAAGTATTTGGCAAGACGGTGTGAAGATTGGCCAATTGCCTCGTGCAGGTGTCTGTCAGCCAAGGATACTCAGGGTGATTGGCAAGGGGATGTCCTCTCCTCTTCTGGTTTCAAAGATGTGCAAATGAGGTTTATAAAACCATGTTTGATTCTCAGCCTTTTGCTACCTGAATAAAGCAGAGTTTATTTCGACATATGCCTCTGTCCTGTAAGTCCCGGGGGTCAAAGCGAACTAAATCCGGCGGCTCGAAAGCCCGCCCCCGTCGGAGTGACGCGCTCGCGCCTGCGCGGGAGCGACTGTGCGCGCTCCCCCGGGCCGCCCGGTCCTGCTGCGCATGCTCGGCGCCCACTGCCCGGTCCGAACCCGCGCTCCTGAGCATCTGCAGTTCGGCCGTGCACCCCAGCCTGGGCATCCGGCCCCAGCCATGACGGCTCATTCTTTCGCCCTCCCGGTCATCATCTTCACCACGTTCTGGGGCCTCATCGGCATCGCCGGGCCCTGGTTCGTGCCGAAAGGACCCAACCGCGGGTAAGGATGGCGCGCGGGCCCGGCCTCCCTGCGGACCCCTCCCCGGGCGGCGGTCGGCGGTCGGCGGTGCAGCGAGCCTTGGGCCGAGGCAAGCCCCACGTCGCACTCCTGCTTGTCCGCACTGGCCGCGTTCATCTCGGAACAGGCAGGCGGTCGGGGCCAAAGGGCAGAGCCCGTGGTGCTTTAGAAAGGTGGCGAGCCCACTGACACCGGAGGCAGTTAAGGGTCCCCTCACCTCCAGCCAGTGAAGCCAGAGGCCATGGCCGGCGCCTAATGGGGTTTATGCACCCCTCACCAGCAGTGACCTTGAGCGAATGTTACTGCTTCAAGCCTCACTTTCTTCATAGGTAAAATGTGGATGATGCTGATACCTGCTTTTAAGGCTGCTATGAGGGTTACCCGAGATAATGCTTGTAAAACTCTTACCAGCGCACGGCGCATATTATGTATTGAATAATTTTTAGCCGGTATTGGTTTTTGAAGGACCCTTGGCAGATCTCTGCATCTGTTGCACCATTTAGCGGCGTCTGCATCATACTATCCTCTGTTACCAAGTGCTGTCTCCTCTTGATTACAAATTCCTCTGGGTGGAAGATCTTCACTATAGACCTCCACGCCCAGCACGGGACTAGCCTTCAAGGCTTAGTAATGTTCAAAGAATGGATCGGGTGTAATTTCCCTGGCACTGACTTTCAGGTGCTTTAGACCAGGGGCCCTGGGACCTGGCTTGGATTAGGTTTAGCTTTGGCTGGAGGCTGCTTGGACGTATGGGAGCGGTCTCTGTTCTTCAAGATCTGCAGGGCCGGGGTCCCACAGCATCACTTTGTGAACCATTTTTTAGTGTCTCACCTCTCCTGCAAACCCTGGTGAGTTTTGTCTAACGGAAGGCTCTCCTGCTGCATTTTAAGCTTCTGTCTCCAGTGCTCTTTGTGTGGACACTGGTAGCTAGTCCCTGCTCCCTTTATAACCACTCACACTGCCTCAGAAGTGGCTCGTGGTCTCCTTGCCTCTTGCCAGCTTCTGTTTTCCATCCCCTTCCCCAGTGAAGTTTGCATTCCAGAGACACTGCACAGTGGGTTGGTGCAGATGCAGCTGGGGGTGGGAGTGGCGCTGCATTAAGATGGGGAAAGAGTGGGTGTGGACAAGGGAGATGAAAGGAGTTCGGAACACAACTTAGATATGGGCAAGGTGGGTTTCCCCCTGAGGTGACCCTTAGAGTTTTTATCTTCCATCTTGCAATTCTCACCCTGAATAGAACTTGGCCTCCTGTGCTCATTTGGCCTCAGGAAGGCCGGCAGGCAAGGGGCCGACACCAGGAGCTCTTTCTTTGGCCCTGGCCAGGCCTCCGGAGGGTGCTGGTTCCACCCATCCTGACCTGACGCCCTCTTCCATTGCAGAGTGACCATCACCATGCTGGTAGCCACCGCGGTCTGCTGTTACCTCTTGTAAGTACTGCCTCCTGGCTCAAAATCCCCTCCTCTCCCCAGCCCTGCTCTCCCCTCCATCCCGGTGGTCACAGATTCCACTTTTGAAAGGCTGAGTCTATAAAGCCTAGGAGAGAAGGCGGTTTGAGATGGCAGAGAGAGCGATGGGCTGGAAATCGTGGACTCTGGGGTCTGCTTCCAAACGGGTCACCTGAACAGGCTTTGTCCCGTCCATGGGCTGCGGAGAAGTGAATGCAGTGGGCCAGCGCAGTCCGGGCATCAGAATCTCCTGGAGAGATCGTAAAACACAGCTTTTAGGGCCAAGCCCTAGACCCACTCGACCGCAGTTTTCAAGGGCTGCACTTAGGAGTTCATATATTTGATACGTGCTCGCAGGTGTCTGATGCGGCTGGTTTTGAACCACCAGATGGGTGGGAGTCTTCAAACTTAGGACGGGGGCCCTGGGGATATCAAAGAAGAGTTCCAGGGGATTCAAGGACCTGGACAGGGTGAGGGAGTCAATGTCCAGGTCCCAAATATCCAGATGTTCTCTTCCTAAAACTGCCATTCACCATAGCCCCTGCCCCGTTACGAAAAAAGACACCCCTCCTTCCACCCCCAGTCCTTTCACGTCACCTTGCTCCACGTTTTCATCATCCTGCCTGCCAAACCAGGGAATAAGTCCAAGTTCTGGCTTTGAGGGAAGCATCTCCCGTGAGCAGTCAAGCCACGAAGCCTATATGGCTTCCCATCCTCCTGGGTCCCATACACTCTTTTTATGGCTCACGCTTGGCATCGTTGGGGTGTTCGGAATTCGGAAGAGTCCAAATAGGACAGGTAACAGTGATGAGCTACTGATTGTTTAGAAGGTGACAGATCGTTTTAGAAGTAACTGGAATAACACTTCGATAAATAAAAGTGACTGGAATATTTCTCAAGACTGCCAAATTTTTCAAAATACATAGCATAAGGCCCACACTTAAAGAAAATGTACGCAATTGCTTTCAAATCTGGGGTGTGTTTTGTAGTTAAAACCTGCTTTATCTGATTGGATCACGAGCTATTTATTCCTATTAGCCAGTTCCCTCCTTTCACTTTATCTAATGTTAAATATTTTCTACCTCCTATTAACAACAAAAAAATAAAACTCATCAAAAACAATGATGATTCTTAGGTGTCCACTTACGTACATGGGAGTGTACGGTCTTTCAGAATTCTCCCCAGACAGAGCGTCTCTAAGGCCGGTTATGCTGTTCCTCAGTCCTTCGGGGCCTGGCAGAGTGTCCCTATCGGTCCCAGGAAGGGCCTCGAGGGGCTGGGGTTTGCTGGCTCAGAGACCAGGACAGAGCAGGTGGTGGCTGGGAACGGGCTCGGGCTGTGCGTAATTACAAACACCGAATGGACGTCTGGGCAGGGGAGGCTGGCCGCAGAGCAGGTGCAGAAAGGCAGAAAGATGGGGCAGCTTAAGAGAATGCTAGGCCTGGAAATTATGTGTACAAAACATCAGCTCGGGGATAATGTGGATGATAGGCAGGTTATGATTTCTGACAGCTTCCTGGGCGTCAGCCACGTGACGGGCTGTCGTGGGGGCACTCGGGTGCAAGAGCTGGAGCCATGGGCAGAACCAGATAGAGCACACCGGTGCCTGTGTCAGGCGTGGAAGCCGTGCTCCTCTAGGGTCTTTGGGGGCCTGCTGCCGTGGGCACACAGAGTCGTGCCAGTGGGGCCCGGCCCCCCACCCCCAAATGTGCAGCCTGCCGGCGGTCCCTGGAAAGCTCCTGTCCTGTCCCCGGCAGGCCTCAGTGGGGCTTTCTGGTCATCAGCCCTCCACAGGAGGTGGCTCCTTCATCTTGCTATTAAATGTTGGTGATTCTGACGTGCTTCTCGTCGGACCTGTGCTGTCCTGCTCCCAGGTGCGGGCTGGGGGCGGCCTAGACCAGAGATGTACTAGGGCACAGCCGGGAGTCACTGTCCGTGTGCCTCTGGAGGCCGCCTTACTTCTTCTGTCATCCCAGAGCCCAGCCCCAACTCGGGTCTCCTCAATGGACAAAACATCGAGCCAAACCAAACCTAAGCCCAAAGCCACAAGGCCCAGGCCACGCTCGTGCGCTGGCTAGGGTGTGGGTGGCTTCACGGGGCCCTTCGCTCCCAAACACGCACCCTCCACCTGCTGGCTTGGCCACGTGACCAGAGGAAGTGCGTGGGGTGCAGAGGTGGGGTCCTCCTGTGTCCTGGCTTACCCCCACTGTGCTGTCCTCGGCAGCTGGCTCATCACTATCCTGGCTCAGCTGAATCCCCTTTTCGGGCCGCAGCTGAAGAATGAGACCATCTGGTACGTGCGTTTCCTGTGGGAGTGACCGCCGCCACTTCGGCCGCAGGTACTGAGGGCCCAGGCCCTGCGGGTGGGAAAGGGCACTGCTGTGTAGGAAGAGAGCAGGCAAGGCAGTCATGAGAGTTCACGTTTGCTTTATTTTATTCTGTTTTTTATTTGAGAGACAGCACAAGCCAGGGGGGCCAGGGTTGGGAGAGGCAGAGGGAGAAGGAGAAGCAGGGAGCCCGACGTGGGGCTCGATCCCAGGGCTCTGGGATCGTGACCTGAGCCGAAGGCAGACGCTTAACTCACTGAGCCACCCAGGCGCCCCAAGAGTTCATGTTCGGATTCAGGCACTCGTTTACTTGGCAAAAAAAGAAAAAGGTGCAGAGTACCTAATACTCCTCCTGCCTGGTATCCTGTAGGGTGAGTCATGGTGGTCAGTTGGCGGGCTGCAGAGGGGTGGCCGGGGATGCAGAATCTCTTCAGAGGTAGGGGGTGTTGGGGCACAGGGGCCATGAGACGCTAACTGGACGGAGGGACAGCCGAAGTGAGCCAAGTGGCCAGGGCAGAGACAGGGACAAGGAGGTTCTCCAGGGGGGGTGTAGGAAGGGGCGGTGAGACGGGATCTCCACGGCAAGGAGCTGACCCCTTCATGGGATGTGCTTTTCAGGTGCCCCAGCTCTCCGGATGACTTTGGCTGTCCTGTCCCCGACGACCCCTCTGTCCCCACCCTCACAGCTGTATCTGGGTCCCTCCATGGCTTCCTCCCCCAGGATCTGCCTGGTGCCAGCAGCTCCTGCCTTCTCCATCCAGGGGGCGGCCCGAAGCTGAGTCAGGCTGGAGCAGAAGGTCTCCAGCCCTCAACTCCCCCTGCCCCTCCCAAGTAGACCCCAGCTGGGAGCTGACAGGGGTGGGACCTGTCTTTTACCAGTGAGGCAGCCCCAGGAAGTCTGCGTGTCCTGTGGAGAAGGGGTGTCCAGCCCGGGATGCTCCAAGCCTGGGCTGGGCTGGGCTGGGCTGGACCTGGGAGAAAGCCCCGGATGGGGAGTCCGCTGGTTCCCTTCAGCTCTGTCACTGTCCTCCTGCGCGACCCTGGGAAGCATCTCTGGCTCCTCTGAGAGACGGAGAGACCTATTAGGGTGTCACAAAGGCCTTTCCTGGGATTCTTTAATTTTCGGACACATAGAGATGGGAAATTTTTGAGAAAGTTGAAGTGAGTAATGGAAAAACACTCCCACACAAAAAGCAACATAGTGATTTGGGTCAGGATTGAAACCAATCTGTTTAGGATTCTTTACGGTTGTGAAGTCACGTCAGTGGGCTTGCTTGGAAAACCGTGTCTCCTTAGACTATCCTGTTCCACCTTCCTCCCTTGTCCTGGTCCCTCCTCTGTGAATAAGCTCCCCGCTGCCTGGGGGCTCAGTCTGAGCACTGCGGCCTGGATTCCCTCATTTGAGTGTAGTGGGCGTGGATTTCAGAGCCCCCCAACCCCATAGCAGCAGCTTGGTCGCCTGGAGTTAGGATGAGAGAGACAAGTGGGGGTGAGGTGTGGGCGCTGCTGTGGCCCACTGGGCCCATCCTAGCCCCCAAGGGCAGCACCAGACCTGTCCGCCCGGAGTGGCCTGAGCTCTGTGCTGGGACGGTGAGGGCGGAGGAGCACCAGGCCTGACGAGGCCTGGAAGGCAGAACGTGCAGGCCTCAGACCAGAGGGGACCCAGGACTCCCGCCCGAGCCCTCACTCCTCCCGGGAGAGTTGAGGTTGAGACCTCAGGCAACCCCCACCCCCACCACATTGCCTCCCTGGGGGAAGGCGCCAATCTTGAATATTTATTGAGTGTATTTATGTGATTAACATTCCATTTAGTGGGCATTACTTCAGAACAGTGGTCGATTGCGATATGTCTCACGTAGATTTCCTGGTTCTGGGCTTGGCCTGTTGCTCAGAGCTCTGACTGGGGTCTCCCTTTGACATCCCACCTCACCCACCTTTCAGACTCCCTTCCCGTCCTGCCCTCTGTGGGCCTCCTGGAGTGGGGGATGCTGAGTGTGGGTTGTACTGAAAACCTGATCCACGTCCAGTGGCTCATGAGTGGTGGCCAAGTCCTGGCTGAGGCCGAGTTTGCTGGCTGCTCCCGTATGCTCAGTGGGTGGGTGGGGGGCACCGGGCTGGACGCTTGGAGCTGCGGATCATGGACACTGCAAACGACATTCTCCTGAGACCTGAAGGAGAAGACACGGCATCCCTGATTCTGCCCAGAAACAGTCCTGGCAGAGGGAAGACTCAGGATGGTTCAAGTGGAACTCTGACCACCACTCATCTGTACCCCAGATACAGCACACAGCTCCTGAGGCTGAATAATAAAGCAGGTCCCCCAGATCTCCAGAGCGTGTCCTGCCTCGTTCCTAAATGCCTGAGTGCACCATCTGCCTGTTCCCCGGCCCCTGGGCAGTGACCAGCCTCCTGCAGGACGCTGGCATTCCAGGGCCAGGGAGCGTGGTTCCCGGGTGGAAGTGTAAGAGGATTCTGGGGGCAGGGAGAGGCACTGGGACAAATGAGGGACCAGACCATCACAGGCCTGGACACTGGCTAAAGAGCTTGCATCGATCCGAAGGGCAATGCAAAACCACAAAAGCAGAGTGACGTGACCCTATTTGATTTCTGGAATGATTTCTATAGGACAGGAGCCTGTCGATAGGGCACCGGAGGACAGTGGTGGTGAGGACGGAGGCGAGTGGGCAGATGGCAGGTCTGGTTAGGGCTGAAGGTGACCGGCCTGTGGGCTGCGGGAGAGGGAGACGTGGGTGTGGGTGCAGACTGCTCTGGCTGGGGGACCCAGTAGTGAGCAATAGATCAGGAAGTCCCTGGTCCTGGTGGCTGGCTGGGCTCCGTGAGGGGCCACAGAGGAGCAGGTTTCAGAGGGGAAATGGTGGCCTGCAGTTTCTTTGTCTCCTGGTGCATCTGGTGTGTCCAGGGCATCCGTGTGGAGATGTCCAGTGAGTGGTTAGGTAAGGGGTTTGGAAAGTTGAGGGTCTTTAGCATAAAATAATGGATGGTCCCTGAGGCCATGGGGTGGAGTGCAGTATGACACAAGGCTGGGAAAGAACCTTCAGGAACCCCAGTGACCACAGGGTGGGCAGATGGAGATACAAGGGGTTCTCGAGGAGGCAGGAGGGGAGCTGGGTGCCTGTAACTGTCACCGAGTTCCCGGAAGTGGTTTAAGAGGAGGGAAGGTCCAGGGCATCCGAGGGCCCCTCCCAAGAAGTCAAGGGGGAGGGGAGAAAGAAAGCGACAGCAGGACCCTCTGAAAGACCTAGGGAGGTAAAGGGAATGGTACAAGGAAGGGACTTCTTGGGTCGCTTTTCCTGGGTCCCTGCAGGTCAGGCCCTGGGCTTGGGGACCCATCCCGTAAGGCTGTATGGCATCTCCATCCCTGCTACTGTAACTTAAGCTCAGCACAGCCTTCTGGGACCCCTGCTCCCCCAGCAGCTCCCCCCTTAGGGCCTCAGGTCCGGGAGGCTGAAGATCATTGGCCCGGGTCAACCAGGGTTGGGGCGGGGGGGGGGGCAACATATGGTTGATTCCCCCACTCGGTTTCCCTTCCCCGGCTTCTCAGTTTCCCTGGTGTTGGACGGCTGCAGCTCCTCTCAGACTCCCCCAGGTTGTGTGTCCGTCCCTCTGTTCAGGTGGAGTCCTGGGGAGCATCCCCTGCTCTCCAGGCCACCTCGGAGCCTCTCGGGGCTGGCAGCTCCCTCCCCAGCTCAGTGACTTCCCCACCTATTCCTTCCCTTCTTCCTGCACAGCCTTTCAGGGACAGAGGAGAGCAGCTGAGAGCATGGGTGCACGACTCCCTCCCAGGATCTGATGCCCACCCCTCAACCACTTGGTGAGGATTGCGTTCCTATCAATGCTTTCATCCCCCCACCCAAGGCAGAAACCACAATGTGAGCAGGATTTGTCAAACAGGAACATACATCGGTTAAAGCGGGGAAAGCAGGTTTTATTCTGAGACCACTGACAGCAAGGAAAATCTGAGCTCTGTCCCATCAGCACTGAGTTGAGGGGCAGTTTAAAGGGAGGATGAGGGAGGAGGGAGAGGGGCTAAACGGGGGCTCAGGTAGAGTCAGCAAGGTGAGAAATCACAAAGGGCTGGTCAGTGGAAGTGCCGCTAGGCCAGCTGTGTCTCCCACAGAGACTGGGAGCAAGACCCGATTCCTCCTGATTTCATTTTGGAGGAACAGGGTTCAGGTCCTCGAGAAATACCTTACTGGATTGCGGGAGATCTATACACGTATGTCTCGCAGGGACAGAGGAAGGAGTCATGACTGTAAGCGTTTTTTTAGTAAATGCTTTAAGAAAGGGCAGAGGGCAGAAGGCCGCAGATCTGTGGTCAGGTACTGGCTAGAACGGACAGTAAATTCTTCGGACAGCCCAGAGCTTTTTCAGACAAGAGCTCGATGGGGCTAGGCTGTTCCAGGGATCCAGCCTTAGGCTGTCTGAAGCCATACTAGCTTGGCTGAATCTCTTAATGCCGGGTCTGGATCGAAGCATTATGTGCCGAGATCAGTTCTTTTGCAGTTAGTTTCAAGCATCCGCTGCCCGCCACATGGGAAGCAGAGCAATTAACGTCAGCCTCAGACAGAGACTCTTGGAGAACTTACACGAAGCAAAAGATGCCTACGAATCGGCAGTGGCAGAGAGTGGGCTACCCCTGCACCATGCCTAGTGGCAGAGTGGGAAGGGAAACAGCGTCTGAGACCACCCTGGGACCGGACAAGCCCAGAGAGAAGAGCAAAGGCAGCCAAGGTAAGCTAGGCTGCACACACACAGGGTGGCCGACAGAGGGCAGTGCTCCAACGACGCTCTACAACTCCGGAGACCCCTTTATGCCACCACTGGGGACGCCTCCAACGGATGTTAGAGGTTGCGGCCTCAGAACATGGCTGTTGGTGGGGGGCAGGGACAATTCTCCAGAGGAGACCACAGCCTGGATGAAATGTCCTTCAAGGATATGTAAGAATGACCACGGCTAACGTTTACTGAGCAGTTGCCACCTGGTGCCAGGCACTGCTTGGCAAAACCAGAGGACAAGGAGCTAAGGAAACTTGCCAACTGAATGCTGCTCTGATGCCAGCCTTCCCAGCAATCTTGTGAGCCCTTTTCCCACCTCAGCATCCCCGAGAGATCTGGCATATTCCCGTCCATAGAAGGGACATCCCTCAGCCCAGATTTGGAATGGGGGAGAGGAGATACAGACAGAATGTACCTTTACTGCAGGCCACAGAGTTGCCCCTCCTCGATGAAGACCCTAACGGAAGCCCCTTGGTGAGTTTTAGTTGCTTGGAACAGAATTAGAATAGTTAATAACCATGGGAATGTGAGGAGCAGAGGGGAAAGCCAGTGGGAATGGTTATAAATTCCATGTCTGTGTGCTGGAAGTGACCTTTGTTTACAAACCTTGGGGTTTCCCGGAACAAAGTCAGTTGGCAGCCACCACAGTTTTGCTTCACATGTAATACCAGAAAAGTGAGGGCAGTTCTGGCTTGATAAACTGAGTGGTTGATTCTAGAGTAGTGGTTCCCAACACAGGACTGGGGAGGACTTTGCCCCCATTTCAAAGTTCAAATTCCTATTTCACTGTTAGTTGAGTGAAAATTACTTAATCTTTATGATCTTCAGTTTTATTGCTCAGTTGGTGTAGTAGTAATAGTGCCTGCCTCATAGAGATTGTGAATATGAGCCGAGAGAATGGGTGAAAGCGACAGTCTCACCAGTAAGTGGGGGCTATTAATCAGCTATTACGTTACTTTAATATACGTTAGTTCTGTGCCACTCTTTATTCTGCCAGGATCTCACTGCTTTTGCCTGTTTTTGTCCCATCACGGACGGACACCATGATGATCCACTTTGTGGAAAAGGCAGTGACGAGCACTGTGAGCAATCTGATATATAAGCTAGGGCCTGGGAACTGAGGGCCATGAAAGATACCTGGGGCCTGTTTATGTATCTGTATTTCTGTTTCCTGTCAAATGTCCATGACATAACTTACACATGCAGTATCAATGAAAACACTGAAGTTTGGGGGGGGGGTGGCGGTTATTAGAATACATATGCTTATTCTAAAGTTCTCAGGAAAAAATAAACATGGCAAGAAATAACCAGGAAATTACGGGGGGGGGGGAACCAGTATTAAGAAGGATACTGCCAGATATTTGAAAGTATGATGAAAGTCACGATTTGCAAAGCCACAGAAATGGAAACAATGGTGCTGGCACATAAACAACTCTGAGACATGGAGAGAATCAAGAAAGACTAAAAATGACTGCATGAAGTGTAAAGATGTGTTCTCTTGTTGCAGAGGTCCTAGTTTTAGCCCAGACTGGAGGACCGGACCAGCCTGGAGTTGATTTGCTTGGGGCCAGAGGAGGAGCGCTGGAAAGAGAGGAAAAAACCGAGACCACCCCTGGGAAGATGAATAGGTAGGACTGCCCAAGGCCCAATCATGACCCCAGCCTCCGTTCTTCTATCCGTCTGACTCTAAAGGTGGAAAGCTGGTCAAGGTAGCCTGCGAGACAAGACGTGGGCACTTTGGTGGGGGAAGGGACGGTCCGTCTCTGCTCAGCCCAGGGAACGCGGCCACTGTGGCCCCGGAACAATTCAGTTTGGGGAGGTGGTAAAGAGCGC
This sequence comes from Ursus maritimus, assembly GCF_017311325.1. Lineage (NCBI taxonomy): Eukaryota > Metazoa > Chordata > Mammalia > Carnivora > Ursidae > Ursus > Ursus maritimus. The sequence goes on along the minus strand of NW_024425563.1, from coordinate 6,623,710 downwards.
CCCAGGGGACGCGGGCACGGACGCCCCTTGGTCGTGGGCGAGGCCTTCGCGGCTTCAGCAAGCAGCGGGAAACTGCCCCGGGAGACACCCTAGGAGGGCTTCCTGACAGGCCGGGTGAGCCTTCGAGGCTGGAAGAGACTCCCCAACAAGAGGACCACTACAGTTTTTGCGGGCCCTTCTGTCTGCGCGTGCGCGCCAGACGCGGGTCCCGCCCGGACAGGAAGGGACCCTGGAGATCAGTTAGCGGTGGAAGACTAACACCAATACGCCAGCGTTATTAAACTAGCACGGAGGAGACCCAATCACCGGGAGAATAACTTGCGACTTCCGGCCGAGCAGACGGTGCAACCCCTTCGCTTCCGGCCGCGGCCGCCCGCGCCTGCGCACTGGGGGCTAGTCGACCCCTGGAGGAGCGTACCATCCGCAGGCTGAGAGGTGAGTGGGTGAGGGTCGCTCCCGGAAGTAGCCCTTGCGCGTCCCGGAACTCGAGCCCCCTCCCCCGGCTCCGCTGGGCCTTTGGCGCCTTCCGGAGGCTCCCGCAGTGGCTAACTGGGGAAACGCGGTGGCCGGCTGGGCGGCGGCTGGTTACTGACGGCCGCGGTGGGGTTGTCGGCTGCGGCGGGAAACGCACCTGGCTTCGCAGCTTCGCGTGCCTGGTCTCAGCGGGCCTAGGTAAGCCGGGGAGGGGGCGTTTCGGTGCCACTTCACGGACTGGGACGCCGAGGCTCGGGGGACCCGGGCGCCCTGGCCTGCCCCCCCCCCCGCCCCTCGGACTGCCCGGCTGCGTCCCTCCCAGGCTAGGCGCCCCTTTCCAGTGCCCCGCGCCTAAAACACGCCCGGTGAGGCAGCCTGTACTGGACTGTTCGTGTCCAGCACCGCTCTGTGCCAAGAACTGCCCCGGAACACTCACTTAACAAGCCTAGGAGGTGGGCGCTGTTATCCCTGTGGTGTAGATGAAAAAGCCGAGGCACGCTGGTGCAGGATCAGAGCTGTTGCGTGGCAGCCAGGATTTCAGCCCACGTACACCGGCCGTGGACTTCATACTCTCAATCCGTTATGGAAAGCAGCCTCACAGAAAGGAGCAAAGGGTTCTCCTGGGGTATATTTTAAAACAGGTCTCATTTTATGTCCCTTTTGCATAATGGGAAATCCAGTGATGCAGGATTATTGCTTAAAACATTTCCTTTAGGGTTTGCAAGTAGCCACATTTGCATGTGGGTCAAAACCCAAAAATATATAGTAGTTGGCTCTGCTCTTTTCCTTCCACATGTGCCTCTCCTCCCATTCTTCTCACCACCTTTCCTCTCCTCACAGGTGAGTGGGTGGGGGGATGAGAAGCCCAGGAGACTTGAGGGCCCAGCAAGCCCTTTGCAATCTCCTGGGGTCTGGGATGGATAGACAGTGCAGGAGCTGAGACAGGAGGGGGACCGGGCCGTGAAAACTCGGAGAAAGGTGTGGCATAGTTATGGGATGCCCCGGGTGGGCAGAGCTGTGCACAAGGCTCTGGGGTGAGGCAGTCACGAGAGCAGTAGAGAAGTGGCTCCTTTCCTTCTGGGTGTGCACATGGAAAAAGGGCTGCTAAGAGTGGTTAGAAGGAAACCCCTAATCCATGCAGCTGGCACACGCGTCAGTGCTGAGGCACCTCCCAGCTCGGGCTCAGCCAGGAGGCTGTTGCCTCTGGAGATGCACAGCTTCCCCCTTGGAAATCTGTAGCCTCAAGGGCATGAACTGCCTCACTTTCTTCCCCCACCCGCACTCAAGGGCTTGCCTGGCACCACAGCCTTCCTTCCTTCCTTCTTTGCTCTCAGAAAAAATAGATTCTTTCTCATCTCCAAAGATAAACCTGCTCACCGCCTATGCCCTGCACCCCTGACCCTGTATCTGTCACATGTACTTGTAAAGATTTGTTCCAGAAGAACCTCAAGTCAGTATATTCAAAAGTGAACTGCGTTGGTAAATGGCATCACGAGGGAGTCCCTCTCTATCCCCTGATTCTCCTCCACATCTGAACTCAGGCACAGTCTGCCTTCTGGATAGCTCTCCAAACTGTCCCTGCTGCCCTCGTCCCTCTGCCGTTACCTGCTCCAGTCCTCCTCACCTCCTGCTTCCCAGTGCTGTGCCCGCTTCCTGGGGCCCTGCGGCGGCACTCTGCCTGCTGCCTGCTAGGTACCTCGGGGCTCCATCTTGTAGGTGTCCTCAGATGTGCGTTTGTCATTAATGCGAGAAATGTCACCGGTACCTTCTTACTAATAAAGTACTGGAGTTTGGGAATGATTTTCTTTCCAAATTTTACATTTTAGATTCATGTAGAGGCTCTCCACGGTGTCAGCCTCACAGTCATCATCCCGGTGTGCTTCGGTGGAAGGGAGAGCGGTGGTCTGACCGTCGCTGCCGGTGATTGCACAAGACCCCAGATCTACCCAGGGAGTCCGTCTGGAGTTGAGGATCCTGAAGTGTAGCCTAAGGTAAGTGACCTCTCACAAGACAGAATCTTAAGTCCAATGTCACAGATTCAGTTTATCCGTAGGTCAGCCTGAGGCCCGGCCTCCACGGCACACACACAGCTTGCCTCGTTCTGGTGCCACGGGCCCACTTCCAAGTTGTCTTCTTGTCCTGAGCCCCGAGCGCCGGCTGGGCGCTTCCTCTCCTGTATTTGTGTCTTTAGGGCACAGTGCTGGCTGATAGTAGGTATCTGACGAATTCTTGTTAAATAGTCAAGTGGATGGAGAGTATCTGCAGAGAACAGATGTGCGGACGGGACAAGGCTAATTGGAGAACAGAACGGGGTTGGTGTGGCCCCGGCTGCAGTCCTAATGCACGGGTTTTTCCCTTTCCTGGGCTGTCGCCAGTGAGGCAGGTCTGGCGCAGGCCCAGTTTCATAGCCTGCTCCGAGTTCTCAGTGGGGACGATGCCTACAGACTGCTTCCGGAGGCCCGCGGCCAGCTCTCCTCTCCCACTGTGTCACTGATTATCACGCTCCTACTCTGGATTTCCAATTCTTCCACCATAAAGTCAGAGCTGAGGTAAGCCCGCTCCAGTTCTGACATCTCAGGGCACTTCTGGGACCAGAACGGTGTCTCCCATCTTATCGGAGACCTCGTCCAGCCCATCCGCAGTGTCCTGTGGAGGTCATATGTTTGGTGTGGCAGCTGAGTTCCTGGGCAGTGGGCCCGAGGTGATGCCTCTGGTCATTCTGAGGCTTTCCCAGCTGGAGGGGGCTCAGCACGAGCATCACGTTGCCCACCCTCCTCCCCGGGCAGAATCTTCAGCAGTGGGCTTGTCACCTGTAAAGGCAGTCCTGCCATCCCTGGTGCTTCTTAATGTTTAACATCACTCAGTGTCAGAACGTGCTGGTTTTACATCTCGTTGAGCCTATATGTCATTCTGGCGTGAAGAGACAAAGCCCACTTGCTTTCTGATGTGTGTGGTGGGGCTGTTAGTTCACCTTCCTCTGAATCTCCCTTTGTCCAGAGAAATGCATTCAAGCACTGAGCTTTACCTTTCCTTTCCTTCCCTTTCCACATACTTCTCTTCTGACTTCTTCGTGTTTCTTTTCTGTTGTGCCTCAATCTGAATGTGACCTAATCTCTAGGAGAACGAGCAGGGGAAGGGAATTCAGGATTGTGCCTCGGCTTGGGGTCGGAGCATCTGAACAAACAGCTGTCCCGTTGACGAGATTGCGGTGACTGTAGGAAAAGCAGGCGGAAGAGGGGAAGCTGAAGAGAAGGCTTTGAGCCAGACAGAGGCTCGTGTGTCAGTGTGTGAACGCAGTCCCAGTCGGAGAGGGTGTGCAGAACGAGAAATGGGGCTTGGGAAGGAACAGGCGGGAGGAAGAGAGACCAGACCAGAGAATGCAAAGGAGTTGCAGGTGAGAGGAAAACCAAGAACATGTGGTGCCGAGGGCCACAGGGAGATAGGGTTCCAGACGGAGGACGTGGGCCGGCACCCCAGCGCTTGCCAAGAAGTCCATTGGAGGAGGTGCCAAGGGGGACACTGGTGGCCTTGGCAAGAGCAGTGTCAGGGAGTGTGGAGGCCAGAGCCAGAGGAGCAGGCTTCGAGGGGGGTGGGAGGTGAGGAAGTGTGAGCAGCCCTTTGGGAGTCTCTCTGGGATGGAGAGGGGAGTGGCAGGACACTAGGGGGCATGAGTTGCTGGCATTAAGGGGCTCTCCTGTTCTGTGCTCCTGTCCCGTGTTTCCTGGTGCAGGCTGCCTTCTAGGGAAAGAATTTCAAAAGATCTAGCGAGGCCACTGGCTGCATCGCTGCCTAGTACCGAGCGTCATAACCTATTTCTGGTGCCCTGCTGGTGACAGGTTCAGGCCAGGTGTGCGGGATGCAGAGACCTAGGCTCTGCTCCCTCCTGCACCTTTTCCACGGAAACCTGCCTGACTTCTTGGCGAGGTCATTCCCCTCCTTGGGGTCTCACAGCTGCAAGTGGCGCTCCTTCCCACCTGCATGGCCGCCCTAGCTTTCCATGACATGAGCATGAGTCTTTTATTCCCATCTGTCTCACCAGGCAGCCTGGAGGCCATGCGCACACAGGGGCTTTGCCTGTCTTACCGTGTATCTGCCACAAAGGAAACTTGCCAAGTGCCTGCTAGGTTCTCAGTAAACATGGAAAGGAAAGAGAGAAGCCTCAGTTAGCCTGGCACAGATGGCCGTTGAGCCTGCTGGGGTATGGAGGGCTGTGGGGATTCCTGTTGAGGGCCTCTCTGTCCCGTCTGCAGAAGCGAATGCCAGCCTTCGCCAAGGAGGTTGTGGTCCTGAGAGTTTTGTCCTGGGGCTGATTTCCTAGGATCTCACTATGCCTGCATCCTCTGCTCGCTCCTATCCCCTCCCGGCCTTACCTCCCCCTTCATGGTCCCCAAAGGTCAGTAGGGCAGCTGAGAGCCATTCTTTTCATCTTGCTTTGCAGCCTGGGCCTGTCTTCTCATTTCCCCCAAGTTCCCAAGCATGTTGGAAGTAGAAAAACTCAGGAAGCCCCCCAAGAGACATACACCTTCAGGATCAGCGGGGCAGGACCCGCCTGTGCGTGCTGACTCCTCCGTGACCAGACCGAGGAGCCCGGCTGCTCCCCTGGCTTCTCCCAGCTCCAAGTTTCACACCAGAGCTAACAGTACCTCTCATGAACTTGGCTGGGGTGCTGGGGAATGCCTGCTGGAGACCGAGGTTAAACTAGAGTTTGTAGATATAGAAGAGAAGGCTGTCAGTGGCCACAGGAAAATCAGATCCTCTGTCTCCCCAAAGGGGAGTGAGAGGGATCTGCCCCTACAGAGGAAGAGACCTCACTCCCTCCCCAGTTCCGTGTCGGTCCCTTCACCTGATCAAGTTTTCCTGGAGGAGCAGAAAGAAGGCACCGTGGGCCTCCATGTCCACAGCAAGAAGAGAAAAGCCTGCTCCCTGGGGAGCCCCGATCTTCACCCAGCTGCCTCCCGTACAAAGTGCCTGGCCAGCCCTGGGCGGAATAAGCCAAAGGGAGACTCTGGCCTCTATAACTTCAAATCTGTGCTTGGGCAGGAGCCCCCTGGGCAGCCCGTGAAGAAGGTGTCCAAACAGAAGGCACGTGGACAGAGAGAGGAGGGGGAGCCGACACTAAAGAAGTCAAGAGACCCAGTGCTTAGCTCTGGCCAGTTCCCCTCTACCCTGGTGCCAGTCGAGGCGGCCAGTTCGGACAGGTCCGAGGTGGGCCAGCCTAGTGAGAGCGAGAAGGTAAAGCAGGCTGACATCCTCATAGCCCATCTGGCCAGGGAGGTGCGGCGCCTCAAGAAGTGGAAGAAGAGGCATTTGCTCGCTGCTGTCGGGGAGACATCATCCCTGGGGGGCCTCCAGAGGCTGCCCTGCCTCAAGAAGCTGGTTAGAACTCTAAAGGCAGAGACGAAGGGCTGGGCTTTCCCCAGGCGTTCCCCCGGCCCTCTGGATGCCGCAGCTCGCAAGCCCGCGTCAGATGTCCGGCAGTTGTTTACCATCAACTGCAAGAATGTCTGCCACGTCACCTGCACTGTGTGTCATGCCAGCATCAGACAGGGTAAATGGAAGGGGCATTTCCAAACCTCAGGCCTGGTCCGTCAGTTGGTGAGTAAGCATGGGCTGGAGAGAGAGAGAAGGCCGACTGTAGCCAGCCCAGGGGAGAAGAGGGGAGGGACCGAGGAGAAAAAGCACCAGGGCCCCCCCGCCAGCGCCACTACCCTTGGCCCCGAGGGGCTCCCATCGTCAGGACACTGCCCCGATGCCTCTGCTTTGGAAGACAGTGACCAGCAGCTGGCCCTGGGCAGGCCTGAGCAGCTGTTCCTGGCTCCAGCACTCTTGCCTGCCTCCACCAAAGATGAGCATGCCGCTCTCCCACTGGCGGTCACGGAGGGCCAGTGTGGCACCTACGCCCCCAGCCCGCCCCGAACACAGGCCTGGAACCACAGCATCACAGAGTTGCTCAGTAGCCTGGCATTGCCACTGTCCTTTGTTTCGTCCCCGCCTTTCAGAAGGTTTATGGCCCAGGCAGACCCTTGCTACCACGTGCCGCCTCTGGCCTTCTTCTCTGATAAAGCCTTGCCGCTGCTCCATGAAGCAGTCGACGAGCAGGTGTGTCGGGAGATGCAGCAGGCCAAGGGCGGCTGCGTGCACCTCACTGTGTCCACTGCTGCCCAGGATGCAGTTGTGGACTATGTGGCCGTCACTGCCCACTGGGGAGCGATAGGGCCGGGCAGCCGGCAGGTGGCGTCGGAGAGCCCAAGAAAGCAAGCTGTGCTCTGGGTTCGAGGCCTGGCCCGGGAAAGCACCCCAGAGGAGAGGCAGCAGGAGCTGCGGGAGCAGGTCCGCCTGTGGCTCAGCCGCAGCTCCCTGCGACCAGGCTTCCTGGTATCAGGCAGCTGCCTTAGCCTGGAGCAGGCAGGGAGGACGGAGGGCTACACCTGCCTCCCCTGCTTTGCCCACTGCCTGGACTCCCTGGTGACAAACTTCCTGTGTCACCATCAGAGCGTCCAGATCCTCCTGGGTACAGTCAGGGCCATCTGCAGCCATTTCCAAGGCTCTGCAGGGGCCCGGCAGCTCCTGACCCAGCTGCAGCGGCAGTGCGGCCTCCCGGCCCACCAGCCCTTTTGGGAGCTCTCAGACCACTGGGTGTCCGCCCACCGCTTGATGGAGTGGCTGGTGGAGCAGCGGCGGCCGCTGCAGCAGTACGAGGAGAAGCAGCAGCTGGGCAAGGCCGGCACGGCCCTGTCGGCGGTGTTCTGGAGCCTGACGGACAGTCTGGTCACACTCCTGCAGCCCTTCCGGACGGTGCTCCAGGAGGCGAGCGCCGCGCGGGCTTCCCTGAGTCAGGTGCTGCCACAGCTCCGCTACCTGCACATCTTCCTGGAGCAGGTTCACGGGCACTTCGAGGAGCAGGGCGGTGCGGAGGCGGGTGCCGCTGTCCGGCTGGCCAAGGGGTTGGCCCTGCAGCTCTCCACAGACTGCCAGCTCAACGAGCTCTTCCACCGCAAGGAGTTCGTGCTGGCGACCCTGCTGGACCCCCGCTTCAAGGGCAAGATCGAAGCCATCCTGCCCACGGGGGCCGACATCGACCACTGGAGGCAAGTCCTTGTGTACAAGGTGAAGGAGATTATGGTGTCTGAATGCTCCTTGCCTCCCTCGCTCTCCCTGCACGGCCCGGAGACCATGTGTGCGGGCGCCACCCTGAGTGACAGAGGAGCCGGGAGCCTCGGGGCTGAAGAGAAGGGCTGGAAAGAGCCCACGCAGAGAAGCGGCTCTGGGTCTCTGCTGCTCAGCCAGAGGGAGAGGAGCTTGCTGGAGCAGCTGGAAAGTGTGGGGCTGCTGGCGTCTGAGAGAAGCGGAGCCTCCCTCTCCACCGAGAGCCACCTGGCCAGCGTCATCGTCAAGAAGTACCTGCGTGAGAATGAGGCGATTGGCGCCCAGGACGACCCGCTGGTGTACTGGGAGAAGAAGCAGGAGGTCTGGCCAGCCCTGGCAAGACTGGCTACGGTCTATCTGTCCTGTCCCCCAACAGGGGCCTTCTCTGAAAGTGTCTGTGCCTCCCTGGACAGCCCTGCCTTTGTGGAGCACGGCGCCCCTGTCCCAGTGGAGACCGTTGAGCGTCTCCTCTACTTGAAGACCAACCTGGAGAATTTCCCCAACTACACCGCCCCTCCCCTCCTCTTCCCCCGTGGAGACCTGGCTGAGGGGGAGCAGACAGCGAGGCACACCTCCGCCTGACTCCCTGCAAGTCCGCCTGTGGGAACTCTGCCTGGGCTCAGCGGGGAGAGCAGAATGCGCATTCTATAGCGTTCGACAGGGAGGGCCGGAGTCCTCCGTTTGGAAGGAATAGGGACAGTTTCTCAGTTCTTGACAGGTTGCCTTTTCCCCCCAGGGAGATGTTGTTTTCCATCCACCAGTGGCTTAATTTATTTCTAGCAGTTTGTGCATAGGAAAGGGTAACTCTGTCCAGAAGGGACTGTAAGTTGCACCACACCGTTGTCTAAGCCACAGAGCCCTTCTGCAGTATGGGTGGGTAGTAAGGGCCCGTGCAGCTTGTCCACGTATGTTGCATGCCCTTAAGAGCCCTGCTTTCTCAAAAAGTGATGAAGGACAAGGAGAGGCATGGCTGCTGGCCCATGGGAGATCTTAGCCACCTAGGGCCTGGTAAGCTGTGGAAGCTTTTTCCGCAGTTGCTTTCACTGGAGAAGAAAGAAGCCCAGAGGTAGAGTAGCTGTGTTAAGAGGGAAGCGTATGCACACAGGCACATACCAGCGTTCTTGGGGTCCGTTTTTTCTCGTGGATCCCAGTGTGGTCAGAGCACCCCAGCTGATGGGACCGCCCAGCCGGAGAGGAGGTGTGAGTTGAGGACTGCTGATGGACCTAGTTCTCAGAACAGCCTTCTAGCCCATGGTTTGTTTCCAGACTGCTGGAGACCCTGGGGTTTCTTCCTTTCTACAGCAAAAGCAGTCTCCGAAAGAGCTTCACGGCCTATCCGGGCTCTAGGTAGCTACGTTTATGTCCCACCTGCAGGGCCCACCCCTCCCCTTCTCCCTGGTCACTTGTAAAGTACAAATCCCCTACCTGGAAGCAAGAAAGGATGTCTGTCAGACGCACTGGTGCCAGACTGCCCAGAGTGCCTTCAGGGCAGGGTCAAGAACTGAGTGTGCGAGCCCCAGGAGCCAGTGGGATCAGGTGCGGAAAGGGAGAGGCTGGAGGATCCGGGGCAGGCCTGTCACCCCGCCCATGATGCAAGCCAGGCTCTCCTGAGGTGCTCAGGCGCCAGGAAGGGGGCTCTGAGAGGGAAGGTCGGTAGGCAGAGGTGGGGCAAGGCACTCGAGGTAAGTTGTGCTTGGGTCCTGGCTGTGGGGGCGAGCCCGGGAAGGGTTGGCAGTCATGTGTCACTGTGAGTGATTCACTGTAGGATATTTGGAAGTTACTGAGAATGAAAGGAAGCAGGAAAAATTAACCATAATCCTTACACTCAGACAGCCTTGTTAATACTTGGACATGTTTCCTTTATTTAACTTTGGGATTATACTCTCTGTCCTGTTGAATATGTTGTATTTTCATAATTACCACATCTTCTGTCTTAAATAAAGCTTTGTAAAGGTCATATGTTATGGTTGGAGTAGCATGATTTAAAGTCTGGCCTCCAAATTGCTTAGGTCACATCTCCCTGCCCCCCCACCCCCCACCCCAAGCTGTTTTAGGCTCCCCTGTGACGGGGGGTGGTGAGGCTCGTCTGGGGGTGGGGCCTGGACGATGGCTGCACCTCTTACGTCCCCAACTGTAAATCAAGTGCAGTTGGGTGGTAAGGTCAGAGCATGGCCCTGGGCCCCTCTGTGCTGCTCTCAGACACTCGGCATCCTGTACCTCCCTCCCAGATTCTGACTCAGTAGGTGGGGTGGGAGGCAGGAATGTGAGGTGCCCTTAAGTCGCCCTGAGGTGGGGGGGGGCATGTTGCTCTGTACTGCGGTCCCCTGAGCTGTTCCTGCTGGGTGGCGTCACTGAGCTGGCTCTGCAGTGTTGGCAGGCGAGGAGGGCTAGGCAGCAGGGTTGGGAGCATGTGGGAGTCGGGGGAGTGGAAGAGGGTGACAGAGAAGCCTTCTGGTCCCAAGCAGTAGCTCTGGGCGGGAGCAGGGACATTTGTCAATGTTTGGAGACATTTGACTGTCACGGCTCGTTGGTGGGATTGCTCTTGTCCTCTTGTGGGTGGCAAACAGGGACGTTGCCGAACACTCTACAAGGCACAGGATAACCCGCACCACAAAGATGGCCCCGCTCTTGAGTGCCAGTAGTGCGGAGGTAAAGAGCCTGATCTGCGCTGTGGCTGTTGGGGGGGACGTGGGCCGGAGGAGGGATCTCCAGGGTCCCTGCAGCAGCAGGTGACTGCGCATTAACCCTCTCTCCGGGGACGGAGCCCTGGCCGGCTCATGGGCATCATTTTCCGGCCCACTCCCTAGGTAGGTAAACTGAGACTCAGCAAAGGCGGTCCCGAACAAGGGAAGACAGGCCTCCCGCCGGGACGCCGAGTGTCGGCTGTGCCTTCATCATAGTCTAGTCTCATCCACGTAACCATTGCCAGTTGGCAGACACACGCGGGACCTGGAGCTTCTGTGCACTGCTTCCCACGGGAGGAGCAGGATGGGAGGACTCTGGTTCCGTAGAGAGGGACGCGGCAGCAGTCGGGTGCGGAGGAGCCATTCCGTCCTTCCCTGCTCCGTGCTGCCGGCCTGTGTGAGTGGGGTTTGCAGGGCGTCCGGTCGTGCCCACACCTGCCTGGATGAGGCGTGCAGATGTCAGATAAGGTGGGACCGGGAGCGGAGCAGAGGTCCATCCGCTGGAGAATCCGTGTTTCACCTTGGTGACTATGCAGTGCTGTCAGCGGCGAGGGCCCCGGGGCCCAGGGCAGGAGGTGCAGAGTCCTGAGCTGGAGGGCTGCGCGTCCCCTGCCAGGCAGGGCTTTGGGGCACGGAAGTCCCGATTTCCAGTGAATGTGCTCTTGGCTCCTCTGTTTCCTCTTCTGCAAAAAGGGTTCCTCCCAGCTTTTATGTGGGAACACGTTACGGTTCCCTCCCTTCTCCTCATCCCCACCCTGTTCTGGTCCCCTGGTCCTTTCCTGCCACAGCAGCCACTCCATCCAGATGGTCACAGAGGTCACTGAGCCTGGGTTCCTCAGTGCATCACTCCCTAACTGTCACGCTTGGCCTGTGGGCTTGCCTCCGCCTGACACTGCTACCCAGCGGCCTCATCTCAGTCCAGTGGGCATTTTCATGCAGCGTGCCTCACTGTGTCCTCACCCGCCTCCCTCTGGCTGCTCGTCAGTGCCCTCCATTCAGCCTCCTAAACGTTGGTGTTCTCTCGATGTCAGTCCGTGACTGCTCCTTTTCACTGGACGCCAGGGCCTCCTGACCACTTTCACCCCCAGAATAGTGTGTGGCTATTAATAGTGGGAGGCTGTTCATCATCCTGGAGAGAGGCCTGCAAATACTTAAAGACGTCTGTGTCCCCCCGAAAGGCGAGCCCAGGGAGCCGCACGTTACCCCCGGTGCCTCTGCAGGTAACGCTTGAATCCCTTCAGCCTAGAGCTCCAGCTGCCTCTGAGGCCCAATGCACATGGTCCCTCAAACTGGACGTCTTCTTGCCCCCTTGCCTGCCTGTGTGTCACGTGCTGGAGAAGGGATCCCCTGCATCCAGTAACGTGACCGGATCCTTGGAAGTTGTTCTAGAGTCTGGAGAGCGCTCCTCTCCAGCGCTCACCACCTTCGGTGAAGCCCTTGTCTCTCTAGAGCGTTTATGGCAGGCTTCTAGCGCCTATGCCCTTCTTGCACCCCTCCCCCCCATGGGCAGCAGCTTTAATGCCCTCTTGCTGCTGACAAAATCCCTAGCAGATCCCATTCGAATACAGTGACCCAGACTTCTTAGTGGATGCCTCAAATCGCTTTTGGAAAGAAATGAAGTAGAAATGAAGGGGTGTTGCAGACTAGGGGGGAGCTAGGTTAGGACACGGGGACCCCCTTCTCAGAGATGGGGGAGGGGTGTGGGGAGGGAGAGGAATTCTCTGGGCCTGGTTTCCTTGGAGAGGGAAATAAAAAGTGGTGTGGATTATGTAAATGCAGACTTAGGACTCGTTGATTCCCCTGGAGCCCACGTTTTATAAACAGCAGGAGTGAATAGTCCCATGGTTCTTTGCAGGCGTCACCCTGCCTGGCCTAGGCCTGGCCGGAGTCTGCAGGGCTGGGAGGCTGCCACTTGGAGCAGAGGTCCCTTCTTGTTTTCCTCTCTGCTGAAACCTTGACCCCTCTGTGGGCAGCATTGCCGCTGTCCTTCCCCCAGGCCTCCTCCCTCGCACTAGCACCTGGCCTCATGCCCGCAGCCACCAGAGCCTGGAAAGGCCCTCCCTCCCCTGCCCCGCAGCCACTGGAGACTGGAAAGGCACTCCCTCCCCTGCCTTTCGGGACCTAGGTGCCAGCCAGGTCCTTCCCTCCAGCATGGCTTCTTTGCCTGGCCTTCTGCCCCGCTTGCCTTCTCTGGCTAACCCTAGCCCCTGTGCCAGGCACACAGGGATTGACGCCCTTCTGTTGTCGCCAGAGTGAAGAGCTAGTTGTGGCGGGCGCTGGGGCTAAGGGCAGACAGCCGGGGCCGCGGGACTGCCCATGCTGCCACCTCCTCTGGGGCCTTCACTGTCCCTTTCCTCCCCTGACCTCAGTCTCCCCATCTGGGCGGAGAGCTGAGCCTCCAGGCCCCATGACCACAAGCCGAGGTTACAAGTTGCCCCACGCAATCTGGAAACCATTTTGAATTCATTGCTCATGTTTAAAAAAAAACATTGAGTCAAGAACATTTTTGAGAACGAAGTGAGGCCCAGCACGCGTCCTTCTTGTCTGCATATGGAAGGGGACAGAAGAGGTTGTTGATGGTGGTGACCTGTTAGCTGTTCAGGAATTAATTGAAATGGTTAAAAAGAAACACCTCAGAATTAATAAGGAGAGATCATGAGCGGGTACCGAAAAAGGAAAATGAAGAGATTTTGCCTCCCGGTGCAGATACGGAAAATGGGAAGAATCGGTTACATGGCACCCGAATTCCATCCAGTGTAGCCATAGCTGCTGGAGCTGTGTCAGGGGCCCCCCTTAGGTGGGGCCTGAGCTTGGCCCATCTTCCTCAGGAGGGCTCTGTGTCCTCGGGTCTGGCCGGGCCACCTCGGTCTCTGCCGCCACCGTGGGAGAGGCTGGGCGGTGCCTCATGCCGTCGTCTGCTGCGGGGTCAGGAGGGGCTCAGGAGAGGCCCACTTACTGTGTGATTGTCTCTCCGTAGGAGCCCGCTGGCTCTCGAGCAGGGGTGTCGGAAATAGGCCTCCAACGCTGGCCCAGGCAGAGCGGAAGGTGCCTTTTTCGGGGCGAGCCGTCAGCCAACCCCCAGTGGTGCCCACGTCCCCGTGCCAGAACCACCAGGGCCCAGGCCTCTTGGACTGACTTCATCCGATGGAGCCCCAGGGTGAGAAGCCGGCAGAGGCGGACGGGGTGCGCGTCACGCCCCAGCTGCTCAAATCTCGCTCGGGTGAGTTCGCCCTGGAGTCCATCCTGCTGCTGAAGCTTCGGGGCCTGGGGCTGGTGGACCTGGGCTGCCTGGGGGAGTGCCTGGGGCTCGAGTGGCTGGACCTGTCGGGCAACGCGCTCACCCAGCTGGGCCCGCTGGCCTCCCTGCGCCAGCTGGTGGTGCTCAGCGTGGCCGACAACCGGCTGACGGGGCTGGAGCCGCTGGCCGCCTGCGAGAGCCTGCAGAGCCTCAACGCTGCGGGCAACCTGCTGGCCACCCCCGGCCAGCTGCAGTGTCTGGCCGGCCTTCGGGGCCTAGAGTACCTGCGGCTGCGGGACCCTCTGGCCCGGCTCAGCAACCCGCTGTGCACCAGCCCCTCCTACTGGGCTGCCGTCAGAGAGCTTCTGCCGGGCCTGAAGGTCCTCGATGGCGAGCGTGTGACCGGGCGGGGCAGTGAGTTCTACCAGCTGTGCCGGGACCTGGACAGCTCCCTGCGCCCCAGCTCCAGCCCTGGCCCCAGAGCCACGGAGGCCCAGCCCTGGGTAGAGCCGGGCTACTGGGAGTCGTGGCCCACCCGGAGCAGCTCTATCCTGGAGGAGGCCTGCCGGCAGTTCCAGGACACCCTACAGGAGTGCCACGATCTGGACCGCCAGGCCAACGACAGCCTGGCCCAGGCTGAGCAGGCGCTCAGCCCTGCCGGCACCACCTCGTCCTTTGTGTTTTGAGTGTGCCGTGGCCTGTGACAGCTGGGCACACTGTGGTCTGGCTGTCCAAGTCTGCTCCCCGCCCCCCCCCGCCCCGGTTTGGTGTGTGTCTTCAGTTCAGTTTCAACACACAGGCCACAGGGCCTGCAAACCCGGCTCTTTGTTTCTCTGTGTTGCTAAGAGCAGCTCCCTCCCTCCCGCTTCTAGGGGAAAATTCCATATCCTCCCTGCACACAGTTCAAGGGCACGCCTCCCCAGTGGCCTCTAGCAGGTGTAAGGGCCCTGCTCAAGCAGCTGGCCCAGCGTGAGGCCATCCCGCCACCTCCACCGTGAGCCTGGGGAGGAGGCCCCGTGTGCAGCCCATCCACAGCTGCTGCCACCTCTGGCCGCTCCGTCCGAGGCTCAGTGGAACAGAGTTGCTTCTTCCTAAGGCTAGAGGTGAGAAAGGCAGGGAGGGGGTGTGTGCTGGCCCAGCCGGTCCTGGTAGAGGAGGTGGCAGAGCCCAGAAGCTGGCGTTACCCACCTCCCAAAGTTGCCTGTCCCAGTGACCCTCTGCTGTGGTGGCCCCATCCTGTGTCACCCTGGAGCCCTCGCTGCCCGTTCTCACCCACGCTGATCCCTATTAAATCTTTTGTTCTAATAAGCATCACTGCCTGTCATTTTCCTGGGTGAGCTTTGTTTTCCCAAGCCCAAGCGCCTGAGCGCCTGAAGGCAAGACGAGGCCTCTGCGGGCCCCTCGTCTCTCCTGCTTCCCCTGCTTCCCCAGCGTTGGGCAGGAAGTCTCCTGCTCCCCCTGGGGCTCTGCTCCTCCTGCAAGAGCTTACTCCTACAGCGGAGCTGAGGGGAAGGGGGCATGCGAGAGGAGGAGAGAACGAGTCTGGGAGAGCAGTTTATTAGCTCTGGGATGATGGGATTGTCCTCCCTGGGCTCAGGGACGGCAGGTCAGTCTTTCACCGGTTACCTCCTGCAGCTGTCCGGGAAGCAGGATAAAATTCTAGAGGAAAGGAATAAGAAACCTAAGATTTGGGTGTGAGAGAGGCTATTTGGGTCGGTCCAAGCTCTTTTCCCAGGCTCTGAAGGCTTCCCCCACCACCGCCCTCAGCTTCCATCCCCAAACACGCGAGCGCTGTCCCAGCTCCGTTCTGTCCCCCTTGTCCTGGGCACCTACCGTCAGGCCTCAGCTGGGGGGCAGGGCCTTGAAGAAGGCAAACTGTCCTGGGAAGTAGTAGCTGTGGGGGTCCTCGCCGGCGCGCTCCACCCTGCCGCACTGGGCCTCCTGGTGCTCCTCGGGCTCCTGCCAGCGCCAGCCGCTGCTCAGGCCCGGGGGGCAAGCAGTGCCCGGGCAGGGTGTCCCTGCGGACGGTGCCTGCATCCTCTGTGTCTCCCATTGCCACATCCCTTAGGGAATAGTGGGGCCAGGCCCAGAGCCCCTCCTCGCCCCTCCTTACCGCTCCTCATCCCTCCCACCCTTGTTGCCCCTCCCAGCTTCCTCACCCCCTCCTGGTCCCTCCTCATCCCTCACCTCCTCCTCTCTCCTCCCCTCTTTTCTCATACCCCCTTGCCCCTCCTCACCCCACCCACCCTCCTCGCCCTCTATACACCTCAGTCTGTGCTTCTGACCTCTCCCACAGACCTAGCTTCTCCATCTTGCCAGCCTCTTCCCCAGCCTCCCCACCTCCTCCTCTGCCCACTCTTACCCGGTGAACCTGCGTGTGTATGGGGCAGTGGACCATCCGGCCGAGGACTTTATCTGCAGAGTTCAGCTTGATGCAGGCCAGGCATTTCCGCTTCCTCTGGGGAGGGGAGCATGGGGCCAGGAGAGGAAAGAGGTCAGGGCCGGCATGCGGCCCCATCAGAGTGGAAGCTGGGGGCTACCTGCCACGGGGGCCGGCTCCCCTGGCAGGCCCTAGAGCAGAGAGGTGAGGGGTCATGCAGGCCATCTGGCTTCTGGCGCAGCCCATCTGGGGACTGGGAGATTTCAGATATCAACCCATCCTGCAGTTTTCAAACTATGGAATATGTGTGTAGGCAGGACTCCTTCCCCAGATGGGTTCTCCCCACCTGACTTCACCTCGAGCCACTCTGCTGGTCTGTTATATTTATTTGCATGTTCTTAAAAGATTTGACATGAACACAAGGGTCCTGACATGAAGTCTGGAAAAATCACTGATAGAATCCAGTCCTTCCCTTAACAGACGGAGGGAACAGGCCTTCAAAGAACCTACTGAGTCACAGGCTGGTGCTTGGAACAGCTGGGACTGGGGACTCCCCCACAGCAGTGGCTATGCCCCCAAGGGGGCCGGTTACAGTCAAGCCCTGTTATGAGTCAGCCCAGGCTGGGCCATCTCTACTTGAGGACTCACAGAAAGTGAGGAATTCACCAGGCCTGGGGTGGGGGCCAGCCAAACCCCATGCCGTGGGCGTCCTCCACCACTGACCTGAAGCCTGAGAGAGGAGGAGGCCGGGTGGGAGGAGGACTCTCTCTGAAGAACGTATGTCCTCAGAGTAGCCCAGCCCTGGCCACCCACAGCATCACAGCCCAGGCTCAGACTGAGCCAGCTCAGTGTGGGCTCTCTTCCTAAACCCCAGTTACATACCCTTGCACTGAGCAAATGCCCCATCTCTGCCCCCACCCCACCCCGCGCATGCACACACACACACACACACACACACACACACACACACAGGACTTCACTCACCCCGTTGGGCTTAATTTTGCACTCTGCTTTCTTCCAGTCCTTCTTCCGGCAGCTTGTCTGCTGGAGCTTAAATTCCAGCCTCACAAAGGTCCCTGCGGGGAAGGGCTGCCCACAGACAGAGAAAGGCCAGCAGCCAGCTGAGCGATTCCTGGACGTGACCTGTCCCTCCTCCCAACCCCCCCTACCCAGTGAAACAGCACATCTGAGAAGGGGCCTGGGATGTTGGCCTCTCCCTGGAGAACTGGGTACTCATCGAGCGCAAGTGCTTTCCGCACCTGCTTCCTGGGAACATGCTTGTGGCCCTAACCCTCTTCCCTCGCCAGGCGATGCCGCTAACCGTTTCCGTGGCACTGTCCACACCGGTCTCCTTGAAGGCCCACTGAACGGGCGGGTGATTGTGAAATTCTTCCAGGGCCACCTGCAGGCCCCGCTGCTGCGCCGCTGTGAGCTCGGCTCTGCCCAGGCCCACCGCTCCCAGCCACAGGGCCAGAGGCATCAGCAGCTGCCACATGGCGTCACCTCTGTCACCCCGGCCCTGCCAAGAGTGTTCAGTCCTCAGCTCTTCAGGCCAGCCAGCGGAGCCACCAACTCCCTGGCCCAGTAGCTGGGGGGGAGTGTAGGGGAGGGTGCCTGACAGAGCTCTGGGCTGAGGTTGGAGGGACAGGAAGTGGCCCTTCAGTCAGATCCCCCCTGGTATTCCCCTGGTCCTTGCTCTCCTCCCTACCCTGCCCCCCACTGTTCCCTGGGCCCAGCTCAGCCCATGTTTGGCCTTGTCCTGGGTAGGTGCTGAGTTGGCTTTTGTCCTCGGGCCAACAGCCTGGGAAGCCCTCCTGTTGCCCACTCTCACCCTTCCGCCTCACCCTTTTCTGGCCCATTCTTTCTCCCCCACTGTGTCTCTGATCCCCTTTCCTGCCCGCTGCCCTCAGAGCCCCCCTCGGTGTCCCCCACCTCAGCCTCTCCAGGTCTGCTTGTCCCCCAGCACTCTGAGCCTGTGGGCTCCCTCCAGTTCTGGGAAACCTGGCTCTGGCACCCCCTTTGTCCCCCAAGGCTAACTCAAGGGGGAGGGGCAGGATATAGAATGGAGGGCAGCTGGAGGCCGAATATTTTTGGGAGGACGTAAACACATGGGAGGGGCCCAGAGCGGGGTGGGAACCGGGAGGATGTTTAACCCTCCCTGTGCTGGGGCTGCTCCTGATTGTGCCCCTGACCCTAGACGCTGGGGTCTCACTTCAGCCCCATCATGGCTTTCTTCTTTAGGCAGCCTCTCCCTCCCTTAACTTCTTTCGTGGGGCCGTTCCCACCACCCCTCTCCTAGCCTTTCTGATCCTGTCCCCTAATCCATGACTGGGGTTGCTTGAGGCATGGACGCACCCCAAGAACTCTGTGTGGACTGGTGGTCTTAGGACCAGAAAGCTACAGATGTGGAAATGGAGGCCCCCCACAGTGAGAGACATCAGGGTGTTGCCTTATGACAAGGCCTTACAGACGGGTTGACAGATCTCACCCTTGGAGCTGCCCCATTTGGCCTGTCTCCTTCCAACCAGCTGCCTCCCTGGCCCACTCTCCCCTCCTCACCTCCTGTCCTGTGTCTTGGGGTCTCTGCTTCGCTGCTTCCCGTGGCTGACTCTAGGCCAGGCTGTCAGCCTCTTCCTGCACCCCCCCACCTCCGGTCGGCCCCCATCTCCTCCCATTCCCACCCCCTGGGCCCCTCCAGCTCCCAGCCCGCCCAAGGCTCCTCCCCACCCCATTAGGACCGGCCTCCTGGCAGCCAGCCCTCTGAGACCTCCCTCCCATCCACCCACAGGCCTCCCAGCCACAATCTTGCTGTCAGACCTTGACCCCTACCTACCCGGGCCGATCCTGGCTAACCCTGGCCAAGCTGTCCTCCCCTCCCCCTCCCCCTGACCAAAGAGCCCAAGCATTTGGTGGTCTTGGCCCAGTCTCTCCTCCATGGGATGTGGGGCTGCCCTGCCTCCTCCCCCGTCCCTGCCACCCCAGTGCTGCCTCTGAAGGGCTGCCCTCTTTGGCTCCTCCTGGGTGACCAGTCCCCAGCATCCTCACCCACACATTTCAGGAAAGTCTCACCAGAAATACAGACATCTTCAAACCCAGTGAGACCTTGAGGAATCATTCGACCCCTTCCCCTGCCTCCCAAGCCCTAAAACCACACGGAGAAGGAAGGCATCCCTGTCGGAGATGCATCTGGTATCCAACGACCTCGATAAGCAGCACACGTGTTCAGCCTTGATCCTGCGTGTCCCATCCTTGGTGGTGAGAGATCCAGGGGTCTCACGGGGGTGTTGGGAGCCTGCAGGCACAGCAGAAGGGTGTGATGGAATTCATGAGGCTAGCGTGGGGTGGGGGGAAACTGTCCAAATATTGCTCAACTCCGTGCATCCTGCCACCTCCCTGGCTCCAGGCCCCACGCGAATGGCCCCAAACAGGGTCTCATTTACCTTCCCAAATCCCCAGCGACTGATGGCTGATGATTGGCGCAGATTTTCTCCCCGTCCCTATTCACCCCGGCCATGGATCTCCACAGGGAGCTGACAGCTTCCTTTGCGATGTGCTCTGGGGGCACCAGAAAGACGCTTGGACGACTACCATGGTTCCTTCCGTGCCGTCTTGTAGAACGCGTCATGGGTCTCGTCGGTGGGTGTCTCCTCTCCCATCTTCTTTCTCCTTGTGAATTTATACTTTCTTATTCATTTACCATTGTTCTGATGGAGTTTTGGGAGGGAGTAGGGATAAACACGTGTGTGATCTGCCATGTTTAATCAGAGTCTATGAGTTACTAAAGAAGAAAAATCACTATCTCGCTACTATTTAGGTATAGTATATATATAATTATATATAATATTATATGTATAAAACTGTGTGCCCCTAAAATTTCTATGTTGAGATCATAACCCCAAGTACCTCCAGAATGTGACTGTATTTGGAGGTTTGGACTTTAAAGAGGTAATTGAGGTAAAATGAGGTCAGATGGGGGGTGAAGAGGAAGGACCGATCCAATATGACTAGTGTCCTTATAAGAAGAGATCAGGACACAGAGGGAGGACTGTGTGAAGACACAGGGAAAAGACAGCCACCGACAAGCCAAGGAGAGTAGCTTCAGAAGAACCAACCCTGCCAACACCTTGATATCGGACTTTTGGGCTCAAGAATTGGGAGAATAAGTTTCTCTTGTTTAGACCACCCAGTGTGGACAGTGCTAGCAAAACTACACACACACACAGAGGAGACCCTTTCCTAAGACTAATCAGGTGCTTTGTGATCAAAAGAATGAGGCTAGAATGGCTAATACTAAGTTGAAAAAAATCAAAATGGCCTTTTCGAGAATAAATATATGAATCCTATATTTATCTGGAAAAAAACGTATAAGAAATCAGGATGCCTTTTGTAATGTTTCAACATGGCAGGAAATGAAACTTGAATTTTCATTAGAGGACGTATCTTAACACTAACATATCATTAACGTTTTGAAATTTATAATAACTCTTTCAAGAAAATTCAGCAAACTAATAAGAGGAATTTGCATCTTTATGAAGTACATTTAAACAGTCAGCTTCATGGATGCAAAAATATTTTCCTAAATCAAAGTGGTTGGAAGGCAGGCAGATACCAGGCTGAAGGTCCATCAGATCTCACGGAGTCCGGGAAGCCTTGCTCAGGGATCTACCACTAGATGGAGACAGTGGGCACAGGCTAGGTCCTTCACGCCGCCAGTTCTCTGCCAGTTTTTTCAAATAACAGGCAGTGGAATTATTATTATTTTGGGAGAGAGAGAGAAGGAGCGAGCAGGGAGGGACAGAGGGAGAGGGAGAGAGAGAATCCCAAGCAGCCTCCACACCCAGCTCAGAGCCTGATGCAGGGCTCAGTCTCACAGCCCCGAGATCATGACCTGAGCCAAAATCAGAGTCAGAGGCTTCATTCAACTGACGAAGCCACCCAGGCAGCCCAAGAATTATTTTTCTTACATAGTTGTGGTAGCCTATGGTCGCTTTTTGATTCCTGGTTTAACTGTAAGAACTTCTTTTAACTCCATCCGACCCATACATCATGCTAATTCGTTGCAGTGCTTTTATCTGCCATTCGCCCATTCGTTAGAACTGCTCCCCGGCGCAGGCGCAGATAATAAGCAGCATCTCCGCCAGTGGCAGGCGCGTAGAGCAGTTTAGATGCTGCGAAATTACACACTTCCCAAATGTTCTTTTGAGAATGAATTTTATTTTGTATATTGTTTGTCAGATGTAGTAATGTAATAGAATGTTACCATGTGTAGTCAAACGTGCTATATTGTTGTCACTTCTAATAACATCCCCGAAATAAACCTTCTTAAATCATGTTCAGAGGAAACTCTCTTCTCATGTTTGAAGACAGCTGAGGCCAACCACTTCTGAGCACATTCGAGACCTCAGCGGCCAGCTCTGAAGGCACCAAATTTAACTGTGACCCAGATTGGGTCTTGGAGCCCTTGAGGAGGCTCTGAGTTGAAACCAAGTTTACATTCTGACTCACCACGTGAGGTTATCTGAGAAGGGTCTGCGCAGGCGCGAGCTAGGGTTGGAGGTGGCATTTCTGTGCCGTGGCGACGCGGACAGAGGGCGTTTGTGCACAGCGGCACGTGCCACCAGCGACAATGAAGCACTTGCAACTACCCCTGCTTCTGCCAAACTGCGAAGACCCCACAGAGGTTCCGTTTAGAATTTCCCTGGTGTTTCCAAATCAAGCTTGGCTTTTAGATTTTAAACCAAGAATGGATACACACAAGGCTTCTCAATCCATCTTTTGAATTAAGTTGAGGAAGACACAACTGATGCCAGTCTGGAGTAGAAAAAGACGTAGCATCATAATCATAGATGAGATTGGACTTTGAAAGGGTAAAAATGTCGATCTCTAGGTAAAGTCAAGTACCTTCTCTCTTGGCTGAGACGCTGCAATGGTTTGTGGCCGCATTTCCTGGTGGCATAGGGTCCCGAGAGCAAATCACCAAGCAGTGGTAACCGTGGTCTCCAGAGTGTCGGGCGCCCTCCTCCCCCTGAGCTGTGGTCCCCTCAGAGCCAGAAGTTCCTCAAAGGTGCTCGCATTCCTGTCATTCTAGAATAATGTTCCAGATAAAAGAATGTTAGATAAAAGAATGCTGCCTACAGTCAGAGTCCTTGAAGGAGGAGAGCTACAGACTCAAGTTTTCTTCTAAATGTCTTCTTCTTTGCCTCACTCACATACTGACTGGAATTCTCCTATGAGGAAAAGTGGTATTTTTCTCTCACCCGAAGGTCTATCAGACTCCCACCCTCTGCTTAACAAGCAGGGAAGAGACTTTGAAGTTTGCGAGTAAACGATGGTCCGGACTGTGTGGTCTAATCCAGTTCTCTCCCCGTGGGCTCAAGCTCTCCCATGTCCTTATTCATTTGGCCCACGGACACTTGCTGAGTTCCTGTCACGGACCTGACGCCCTTCTAGAAGCTGGCTGCAGTAGAAAAGACAGGCCAGATCCCTGCTTTCCGGCGACATGAGCTACGCACAGCAGTAAAGTAGGGGAGCTAGGAGGGGATGGGGTCGGAGTAGGTGGTGGGCTGATGACGACCCAAATCCCTGCTCAGGTCCCAGTGGTTGCAGTCTGTGAATGTTACCTTATATGGCAAAGGGGACTGCGGATGTGAGCTGGCTAAGAGCTTTGAAATGGGGAGATCACGTTGGGGAACTATAACTGAAAACAAAATCTCCTACCAACCCAGAAAGCTCTCTGCAAAGGCAGAAAAGAAAGAAAACAGTTTTATTATCCAATAAGCACGAAAGCAGAAAGAGAGGCGCATCACAGGCAGCCCGCTGAGAGATCAGGAAAGCAGAAGGAGATCTCCCTGGTTCCACAGCGCAGCAGATGCCGCCCGCTGTACACGGTCTCCAGCTAGAGCCTAACTCGTCCTCAGCAAGAGGACTTGCGTCACCCGGAGTTCATCCTAAACTCACCTGGCCATTGGGGTGGCCGCCTGTGTTTGCTAATTGCCTTGCTCCCAAAGAACAGGGCGCGTCTCCTATCTTTAGGACAGGAGACAGTTCTGCAGCTTGGAGCCGGGCGCCCGCGGAAGTCAGGCCCCCACCCACGCTCCCGTGGGTCCCTGTCTTCCTCGGTGTTTACATTTCAAGGAGGTGGCTCCCAGGGCCTTGGAGGGAGGGGGGGTGTGTGTAAAATGAACGCGTGTGGTCTTCAGCCACCAGATCTGAGGTGGCTTGTCACGGCAGCCACGGGAGACTCCTGCGGGTGGGGGTGCGGAGAGGAGAGGCTCACTGGGAAGCTCGTTTTGAGGGGAGGATCCTTGAGCCCGAATCAGAAGGAAGCAATGAGTGAACGCTATAAAGATCTGCAGGTAGAGCTTTCTAGGCAGAGGGAACAGCCTCCGCAAAGGCCTTTGGGGGGACCGGGCTACTGAGGCTGGGCAGCGTCCAGCCGGACCTCGGAGGCGCCCAGTACAGAGGCTGGTGCGGTCAGACCAGGTGGAACCTTAGAAGCCCCAGCAGCCGTCTGCGGGGTTCTCAAACAGAACTGCGCTGTGTTTAAGAGGACCATGCTGGCCCAGGCTGGGGAGGGCCTGGGGCGGCGGGAGGGGCTGCACAGGGCTGGCGGCAGGGGGGCGCAGCCGGGAGGCAGCCAGGTACTCTACCTGGTTTCCTTTTGACCAACCCTGTGCTTTTCCTTTTAGAAGAACAGACTCCTGGAACTAGATATGCAACAGCAGAGAGTCTGGTGCAGTCTTCTGGGGGTGACATTTGCTCTCGGTCTGGGGCTGCTCTTACAGGGGTCCTTGCCATGCACAAGGAGGACCGCTGTGATCGTTTCCTGGGGAGTTTCCATGCCAGCTAGCAAGATCCCTTCGCCAGAGATGCCAGCCTGGGGCACTCAGGGTCTTCCTCAGTGGGGGCGGCGGCCGCTTTCTCCCCAGGTCTAGGCCTGGAGGGCTCAGGATGGAGGGCTGCCTGAGCACCTGCAAGGGGCCAGCAGGCGTGACCTCCACACAGCTCAGCGTGGGACCGTTCTGCCTCCTCCCCGCACTGTGAGGCTTCCCATCTGCCTGCAGGATGCTGTCTGAAGCTGGACTTAACAATTGTGAGTTGCATTAGAGTGAAGTTCTGTCTTCTCGCTTGCTTCTTACTCTCCTCCAGCTTTTCAACAGTCATGCATTCAAGGTTTATCAACAAGTACTTGGTTTTGGGGCACCAGGGTGGGTCAGTTGGTTGAGCGTCTGACTTCGGCTCAGGTCATGATCCCAGGGTCCTGGGATCGAGCCCCACATCGGGCTCCCTGCTCAGTGGGGACCCTGCTTCTCCCTCTCCCGCTGCTTGTGCTCTCTCCCTCTGTCAAATAAATAAATACAATCTTACAAAAACAAAAACAAAAACCCCCAAGTACTTGGTTTTTATTTCCTATTAAGTACTACCCCAAGAAAGATTTCCATTGCTAAACTGGGCTAAACGTCCTCTCGACGTCCTTTCACGTTGTGGGAAAACAGCACGGACCATTTCCGCGTGGCTCATGATGAGGACCAGCACGTGGCCCAGTGGCAGATGGCAGACACTGACTCAGTATTTGTTGGATGTGCAGTAGTCCTGTGGGGAGCACTGGGGCAGCGTATCCGCGAGAGGTGGGTGCAGATACAGGACTGCTTCTACGCTATACTCGGTCCTCTTCATAGAGCATTTCTGGAGACGTTGCTCCCTCATGCCCTGGTGTGCCCACCTGCTTTGCCATCTAAACCAGTAGTGGGGGCCAGGCATGGCTGGAGGGCAAGAGGATCCTCCCAGAGCCCCTGTCAATTTTTGCTGTCTGGCGGGTTCTCAACCCGGTGCAGACCTACCATTCTCTGGCAAGCATGTCAGAGCGGAAACGATCTCCACTGGGTTCGGCCATTTGGCTGGCTGCCGTGCCACCCCCCCCCCATCCTCCTCGAAGGCATATTGGGGGGGCGGATTCCCAAATACCAAGGCCTGGAATTCCTGTCTGCCGTAAGGGCTTGGGAATCCCTCACAACGCCTGTGTCCCTTTCCCTTCTGCAGCGTGAAGGCCGTGTCATTTCCTTTGGCTATGCCCAGAGAAGAAGGAACAGCTGCAGGTGGCTAACTCCTGATTGCACGGAAGACACTTCTAGTGGGGGCCAGGGAGGGAGGGAGTGGTTTTTGGACTTAAGGGAGGAGCCTTTTGGCTAAGAGAGGCTGCTTACCAACAGATGAAGATACTCTGGGGGTCCATGAAAGGAATTCCACTTTGAAGGTGCTGGCGGGAAGGAAGTGTTGGACGTGCCATGTTTACTTGTGAACTGCTGGGTATCTCACAATTTTTCTGTGCTGGGCCCAGCACTTGGTGCTTTGCCCACACATACGACTTTAGTGGAGAAGAGTAGGGCTGGTTTCCTGTCAACCCCTATCTAGCTGTGTGGCCCTGGGTAAATTCCTCAACCTCTCTTGAGTCTCAGTTGTTTCGTTTGTAAAATGAAGACTAGAAGAGTATGTTTTCTAGGGCTGTAGAGGGGATTGAGATGTGTATACGAGGAGTTTATCACCATGCCTGACACAAGATAAGGACTCCCTACATATTAACTATCCTTACTAAGTACTTAGGTAAAAACTAGACTATCTTAGGGGCACCTGCATGGCTCAGTTGTTTAAGTGTCTGACTCTTGATCTCAGGCCAGGTCTTGATCTCAGGGCTGTGAGTTCAAGTCCCCATGCTGGGCTCCACGCTGTGTGTGGAAGCTACTTAAAAAAACAACAACAAAAAACTAGAGTATCTTCTGAATCTACCGATAGAGAAATCCATTCTTGTAACCATCAGATTTGACATACATTGTATAATATGCAATATGCTATGAACATATTTTCTGAACCCCAAAACTCATGATCTAACAAAAGTTTTTCTTTTCGTATTTGTGAATTTTATTATTTAAAAAGTACAAAACTTATACATTTAATCTACAAATAGAAACCTTGACTGTTGGGGCACCTGGGTGGCACAGTGGTTAGGCGCCTGCCTTCGGCTCAGGGCGTGATCCCGGCGTTATGGGATCGAGCCCCACATCAGGCTCTTCCGCTATGAGCCTGCTTCTTCCTCTCCCGCTCCCCCTGCTTGTGTTCCCTCTCTCGCTGGCTGTCTCTATCTCTGTCAAATAAATAAATAAAATCTTAAAAAAAAAAAAAAAAAAAGAAACCTTGACTGTGAGAGATAAAATAAGACCTGAATAAATGGGGGGACATGAATCTTAAATCTTCAAATGGATTTTAAAATATTGACAAGAAAAAATTTAAAAATATTCGACAAATTCTAAATTTGGAAGAATAAATGAGTGATTGTAG
>NW_024425563.1:6590692-6597451 GCF_017311325.1 Ursus maritimus | reverse complement strand
TGTAGCCAAGACAATTTTGGGGGGGGGGAAAGGAATCTGTGTGTAGGGGGAGTACTTATACTATTAGATATTAAAACTTATTTTCTGTGATAAAAATACACATAAATTTTAATATAATTTAATATTAAAATTTTTAAAATAAAATTTAATTTGGGGAGCTGTGGCTGCTCTACATATGACACCAAAGGCAGAAACCATAAAAGCCTTTTACTTTATAAGATACGAACCCCCAAATAATATGAAATAAAACCAATTTCCCAACTTTAAAAAATGGACAAATAAAGTGAGCAAAGGGACATAAGCAAATTCCCAAAAAAGAAAATACAAACAGGCAATAAATATGTGAAAAAACAAGCCAGCTAACTAGTAATCTAGGAAATGATATTCAAAACAATGAGAAATAATGACTTTAAATTTGAAAAAATAGCCTTCGTTGTCAAGGATCTGGAAAAATGGGCATTTTTCAAGGGAAAGCTGATATTTTTCCTGGAAGATAATTTAGAAATACTTGCCTTTGATCCATCAGTTTCCCAGTCCCCGAATTTTAAAATCAGCCCTGTGCAAAAAAAGATGAATCTCTAATGGTCTAGAAAACCAAGAAAGTTTACTTGTACATTTATGCTGCCATTAAAAGTCACGTCCTAAGAGAATATCTAATAAAATAGGAGAAAATTCACAATATTGTTAGCGAAAAGGGCAGAATACATTTTTGCAACTCATTATCCCAATTACGTCAGACATGCATAGATAAGCATAGAAAAACACCGGAGGAGACATACCAAAATTTGAAGTGTAATTGACTCTAGGAGCTCAAAAGTATGAGAGATTTTTATATTCTTTTCTGATAGAACCGATGCAACAGATCTGTGTTTTAAAAATGATTGCACAATTAACATCGACTCTGTTGAAAAGCATAAAAGTACATGACATTGTACTAGCCTCGGAAAACCCAGGAAGTGTTTGTATAGCCACGGCCACCTGCTCGGCGGTGAGTCACGGGCGCAGGCTCGCACCTGCCTCCGCGCTCGCCGACCCGCTGCTCCGCGGTTCCAAGCGAAATGCCCGGGGCGAGAGCGGCCCCTGGGCCAGGCCCCGCGCCCCCGGCCACGGGAAGCCGGGAACGCCTGCTCGTGGTAATTTCTGGAATAGGGGTTATTCTCTTTCTAAAGTTCAGGCGGTCGGGCCTTTCCTTTCTCCACTTGTGAACAAATCAGAAGCCAGACTTTCGGGACAGCCGCGCCGCCCCCCGCCAGGGGCATTTCGGTGCTGCAGCGCGGCCAGAGGTCAAGGTGGCCGGCGGCGGCCGCAGCAGTGGAGGGGTGGCCCGGGGACGGCGAGCGCCCTCTCGGAGGAAGCCAGCAAGGCCGGGTCTAGCCGAGGGACCGCGGTCCGGCCACGCGGTCGCGCAGGGACGCGCGTCCTCCGCCGGGACAAAGGGTCGGGAAACTTGAGCCGGGCCTGTCCCGGAAAATCCGGGCTGCGGTCGCCATGGCTACGGAGCCGGGCTCCGGGCGGCCGCCCCCCGGCCCAGCCCGCGAGGGGGCGCTGGGAGGGGGGCGCGGAGGGGACGGGCCGTGCCGCCCGCCCCGCCCCGCCCTCCGGCCGCGGCCGCCGGCCCCAGTCCGCGACTGACCCTCGGCAGCTCCTGTAGTCACGTGGAGCTGGGAACCGGCGGGGGGGCTGGGCCCGGGCCTGGCAGTTGTGAACTCGAACCTGCCGCTGTCGCCGCGCGGGGTGGGGAGCGCGGCCGCCGGCGCCGGCGTTCCAGCCTCATGGACGCGCGACGCGCCTCCGCGCACCCCGCCGGAGAGGTTCGTCCCGGGCAGGGCGCGGGGTTCCACGCGGGCCCGAGGCGGGCGGCCCTACCTGCCGGGCGCGTGACTGTGTGTGCGCTGTGTGGGGGGGACAGTGCTGGACCGAATGGGGGGGCGAGCCCGCGCACCTGCGCACAGGCTTCGCGAGGTGCGCTCTGCGTGGGGACCCGAAAGGGCCCACTCGGGGTGCGCGGAGCCGTGTGTCCACGGCGTGGTCGGGGGACACGCGCGAAAACAAAAGGGGGTTGTGGGGTCTCCACGACCTTTTTGCCATTCAGAGGCGCAAGGGGATTGTGACCGAGACCTGGCCACACTAGCTCGCCCTACGCAGCCCCTTGGGAACCGGGCCTGGAATTCCTGTTGGGAGGAGGGTGGGGGAAGGGGAGCCAGCAGGGATTCCAGAGTTTCTGCCGTCAGCCGGCCTTTGGCCATCAGCATGGAGAATTCATGCTGTGACCTTACCCGTGGAGGAAATGACCCCCGAACGCTGTCGTGTACTTCCTTGGTGAAGGGGGCACATTCATTTATTAATCCAGTATCCATTAAGGTTACTCGGCCGCTCGGGGTGTGGGGCTTGGGTGGGGGAGGGGGTTGTGGCTGGCGAGGACACAAAGATGACTGCCCTGGAGGAGCTCAGAGCCTCATGCGTGTTTTCTCTCCCCTCCCCGCAGGTAAGGCTGGCCTCTCTGCACTCAGAGGTCTGAGCTCTGCCATGGGGGTAGGGGTGTCTTTACTGCTGCAGTTTTCTCTGACATCTGGGGGCTACCAGAGTGTGGGCGGAAGCCGGCGCTACAGCCGCAGAAGTATCCCCAGGAACATCCCCAGGAGGAGCTGGAAAAAGCCTCATCTCCAGCTCCACGGTCTCCAGGGTAGAGTCTGGCCTTCCTTGTTGGGTTCCCAAACCATTCCACAGCCCCAGTGCTAAGATCTCCTCATCCTGGAGGAAGGAAGTCACCTGTAGGGGGAAAGGATCACATTCCCACGTCAGCGTCTTCCCTGTGCTCTGACTGGCCATGGGGAATGAGTTGTGTCTGAGCTCCTCAAGAGGAAGGAGTTCGGCTCTAGGGAATTCAGGAGGATGTGTCTGGAGTTTGCAAGCCGGTAGTGAAGGTCCATTAGGAGGCTAACCACCACCCACCCCTCAGTGGCTGCAGGACGCGCTCCTGGAGGAATCTGGGCTCCCCAGCACCGTGGAAGAGCGGAATGTGGGGCAGCCCCTGGTGGGGTTGGGGCATGACCTGGCAGGGGACAGGGATTACAGTCTTGTCTTTCCTCCCCCTCTCTTGCCCCACTGGTAATCCCTATCACCCCAAGGGAGGCAGGGATCTGGGCCCCCAAGGGTAGCCTGCTGTAGGTGTTCCTTGGATTCGGGAGAGCTTTCCTTCCCGCGATGTCCTAATCATGTGTGTGGGTAGAGGAGGGCAGGCAGGCAGAGTGTGGGCACAGTCTGGACAGGTAGTGGCCTGGCCTTACGCAGCTCTGCAAGTAGCATCTAGCACTGCCCTCCTGTTCCCCAGAAGCGCTGCTCTCTCCTGCTCTCCAGGCTTCTGCCCTGAGCGACTGAGGATAGGGAGGCCAAATACGTTCCCGTGTGGTGTGATTAGAGCCCAGGAGAGGATAGATACGATAAAGGCTGTAGGAGTTTCTTTTCTGTGGGAACTTTACAAACCCAGGTGTTTTAGAGGCAAGAACACTGGCCTGGGAGTTTAGAAGACCTGTCCTCTGGTCTTGGTTCTGCTGTTGGTTTACTGTGTCCCCTCGGGCAAGCACCCCTCCTTTTTTTTTTTTTAAAGATTTTATTTATTTATTAGACGGACAGCCAGAGAGAGAGGGAACACAAGCAGGGGGAGTGGGAGAGGAAGAAGCAGGCTCCTAGCGGAGGAGCCTGATGTGGGGCTTGATCCCGGAACGCTGGGATCACGCGCTGAGCCGAAGGCAGACGCTTAACGACTGAGCCACCCAGGCGCCCCAAGCCCCCCTCCTTTTTATGCCTCAAAGTTGCTTCATCTGTCAAACTGGGAGCTTCATGTCTGCTTGTCCCGCCTCACTGTTGCTGTGAAGCTCAAATGTAGCGGCAGGAAATACTAGAAAGGAGCAGTGGCAGCAGGGAAGCACTTGTGAAAAGCCTAAAGCACCATGGGGAGAGAGGTGACTACGTTCTCTGGTGAGTCCGAAGGCAGGAATGTTTGTGCAGCCAACTCTGGAGTGTTTACTCCATGCCAGACACGGGGTGACTGGCATGAGGGGGGATTCCAAGAAGCGTCAGAGTTCCTCCCTCCTGGTAGTTTCCAGGGTTAGTAAATACTTAAATACACTTGCAGTGGTTTCTAGAAGCGCAAGATTGAAATGATGTAGAACATACAAGGAAATAGAAGAATAGTCCAGATTCAAGGGCTCTAGGCGTTCAGAGAGACGAGCTCCTCTCGGGCCTGGGGTCGGCCAGGGAGGAACTGGGGCAGGATAAATTGATCTCCAGAGTGACACTCCTTTTCCACCCTCAGCACAGGAAGAACTCATGCTGGAACGTCGCTGCAAGGGCCCCCTGGCCATGGGCCCCGCCCAGCCCAAGGTCTCTGGGCCCTCCCAGAAGTTGCCCCAGACCCTGGAGAAGGAGCCCCACGGGCTGAGGTTACGAGGCACTTCCGTGGCCCAGTCAGGCAGCCAAGCCCCCAGTAGGGCCCACCGCTGTGCCCACTGTCGAAGGCACTTCCCGGGCTGGGTGGCCCTGTGGCTTCACAGCCGGCACTGCCGGGCCCGGCTGCCCCTGCCCTGTCCTGAATGTGGCCGTCGCTTCCGACACGCCCCCTTCTTGGCACTGCACTGTCAGGTCCATGCCGCTGCCACCCCAGATCTGGGCTTTGCCTGCCACCTCTGCAGGCAGAGCTTCCGAGGCTGGGTGGCCCTGGTTCTGCATCTGCGGGCCCACTCGGCTGCAAAGCGGCCCATCGCCTGTCCTGAATGTGAGAGACGCTTCTGGCGACGAAAGCAGCTTCGAGCTCACGTGCGGAGGTGCCACCCCCCGGCTCCGGAGGCCCGGCCCTTCATATGTGGCAACTGTGGCCGGAGCTTTGCCCAGTGGGACCAGCTAGTCGCTCACAAGCGGGTTCACGTAGCCGAGGCCCTGGAGGAGGCCGCAGCCAAGGCTCTCGGGCCTCGGCCTAGGGGCCGCCCGGCTGTGACCGCCCCCCGACCTGGTGGAGACGCGGTCGACCGCCCCTTCCAGTGTGCCTGCTGCGGCAAGCGCTTTCGGCACAAGCCCAACTTGATCGCCCACCGCCGAGTGCACACGGGCGAGCGGCCCCACCAGTGCCCCGAATGCGGGAAGCGCTTCACCAATAAGCCCTACCTGACCTCACACCGGCGCATCCACACAGGCGAGAAGCCCTACCCGTGCACAGAGTGCGGGCGCCGCTTCCGCCACAAACCCAACCTGCTGTCTCACAGCAAGATCCACAAGCGGTCCGAAGGGTCTGCCCAGGGCGCCCCCGGCTCGGGCAGCCCCCAGCTTCCGGCCGGCCCCCTGGAGGCCTCGTCTGAGCCCCCCGCCGAGGCCCCGCTGAAAGCTGCCCGGGAGCGTGCGCCCGAGCCTCTGCTGGAGGCCCCGGGAGCGCCCCCGCCCGACGCTGCGGCCGCGCCCCCGTCCCTCTTCAGCTGCGAGGACTGCGGCCGGAGCTTCCGGCTGGAGCGCTTCCTGCGGGCCCACCAGCGGCAGCACACCGGGGAGCGGCCCTTCACCTGCTCCGAGTGCGGGAAGAACTTCGGCAAGAAGACCCACCTGGTGGCGCACTCCCGGGTGCACTCGGGCGAGCGGCCCTTCGCCTGCGAGGAGTGCGGGCGCCGCTTCTCCCAGGGCAGCCACCTGGCGGCCCACCGGCGCGACCACGCCCCCGAGCGGCCCTTCGTCTGCCCGGACTGCGGCAAGGCTTTCCGCCACAAGCCCTACCTGGCGGCCCACCGGCGCATCCACACTGGCGAGAAGCCCTACGTCTGCCCAGACTGCGGCAAAGCCTTCAGCCAGAAGTCCAACCTGGTGTCCCATCGGCGCATCCACACGGGCGAGCGCCCCTATGCCTGCCCCGACTGCGACCGGAGCTTCAGCCAGAAGTCCAATCTCATCACCCACCGGAAGAGCCACATCCGGGACGGCGCCTTCTGCTGCGCCATCTGTGGCCAGACCTTTGACGACGAGGAGAAGCTCCTGGCCCATCAGAAGAAGCATGATGTCTGAGAGGGCAGGGGCTGCGGAGGCCGAGGGAGGGGGGGCCCGGGCGTCATTTACGCGAGAGTGTTGCTGTGGGCCTGGGCCTTGGGCGAGGGGCCTGTGTTGCTGCTGGTGTAGGCGAGGGGTGGGAGAGCAGCCAGTGAGCTGCGCCCTGTTAGAGACGGAGGTCCAGCCCCCGGCCGCCAGGGAAACCACTCGCAGAGCACGGGACTCCGGCCTCCAGCTGGTGTTCCCTAAGGTTCTGTCCTGACTGTCCCGTGCCCTGGAAAAGTAGCAATAGCAGCTCCACCTACCCCTTAGAGCCCTCCAGCTGGAGGGGCCACCAGGGGCTAGGAAGACCCTTCCCCCCTGGTGTTAACGCCTTAATGTCCTTGTCTTTTATTATGAGTTCCTTCAGCTCGTTTTTTGGAAGTAGGTGTGGTACAGTCCTTAGTAAATGAGCGCTTGGGAGGAAAAGTGGACCAGCTGGCTGTACACCCGGGAGAACCTGCTGGCCTTGTTAGACAGCACCTGGGCCTTTTCCAGCACAGAGAGGTGAGGCCGCGCTGCTCTAACCGGTCCCACCCCGTCCCCTTCCTCCTGCCCCTGCGTAGGCACCGGGACTCAGAGAGACCCATCTACTGTTAGCACTCAGCTCCACTCCCCCTCCCTGAGGTCCACGCACCACCCTCCCAGCGCTTAGAGCATCCCCTGGACACAGCAGCACTGTGTCCAGGCTTTTGT
>NW_024425563.1:6504179-6590682 GCF_017311325.1 Ursus maritimus | reverse complement strand
GCGGTCCGAAGGGTCTGCCCAGGGCGCCCCCGGCTCGGGCAGCCCCCAGCTTCCGGCCGGCCCCCTGGAGGCCTCGTCTGAGCCCCCCGCCGAGGCCCCGCTGAAAGCTGCCCGGGAGCGTGCGCCCGAGCCTCTGCTGGAGGCCCCGGGAGCGCCCCCGCCCGACGCTGCGGCCGCGCCCCCGTCCCTCTTCAGCTGCGAGGACTGCGGCCGGAGCTTCCGGCTGGAGCGCTTCCTGCGGGCCCACCAGCGGCAGCACACCGGGGAGCGGCCCTTCACCTGCTCCGAGTGCGGGAAGAACTTCGGCAAGAAGACCCACCTGGTGGCGCACTCCCGGGTGCACTCGGGCGAGCGGCCCTTCGCCTGCGAGGAGTGCGGGCGCCGCTTCTCCCAGGGCAGCCACCTGGCGGCCCACCGGCGCGACCACGCCCCCGAGCGGCCCTTCGTCTGCCCGGACTGCGGCAAGGCTTTCCGCCACAAGCCCTACCTGGCGGCCCACCGGCGCATCCACACTGGCGAGAAGCCCTACGTCTGCCCAGACTGCGGCAAAGCCTTCAGCCAGAAGTCCAACCTGGTGTCCCATCGGCGCATCCACACGGGCGAGCGCCCCTATGCCTGCCCCGACTGCGACCGGAGCTTCAGCCAGAAGTCCAATCTCATCACCCACCGGAAGAGCCACATCCGGGACGGCGCCTTCTGCTGCGCCATCTGTGGCCAGACCTTTGACGACGAGGAGAAGCTCCTGGCCCATCAGAAGAAGCATGATGTCTGAGAGGGCAGGGGCTGCGGAGGCCGAGGGAGGGGGGGCCCGGGCGTCATTTACGCGAGAGTGTTGCTGTGGGCCTGGGCCTTGGGCGAGGGGCCTGTGTTGCTGCTGGTGTAGGCGAGGGGTGGGAGAGCAGCCAGTGAGCTGCGCCCTGTTAGAGACGGAGGTCCAGCCCCCGGCCGCCAGGGAAACCACTCGCAGAGCACGGGACTCCGGCCTCCAGCTGGTGTTCCCTAAGGTTCTGTCCTGACTGTCCCGTGCCCTGGAAAAGTAGCAATAGCAGCTCCACCTACCCCTTAGAGCCCTCCAGCTGGAGGGGCCACCAGGGGCTAGGAAGACCCTTCCCCCCTGGTGTTAACGCCTTAATGTCCTTGTCTTTTATTATGAGTTCCTTCAGCTCGTTTTTTGGAAGTAGGTGTGGTACAGTCCTTAGTAAATGAGCGCTTGGGAGGAAAAGTGGACCAGCTGGCTGTACACCCGGGAGAACCTGCTGGCCTTGTTAGACAGCACCTGGGCCTTTTCCAGCACAGAGAGGTGAGGCCGCGCTGCTCTAACCGGTCCCACCCCGTCCCCTTCCTCCTGCCCCTGCGTAGGCACCGGGACTCAGAGAGACCCATCTACTGTTAGCACTCAGCTCCACTCCCCCTCCCTGAGGTCCACGCACCACCCTCCCAGCGCTTAGAGCATCCCCTGGACACAGCAGCACTGTGTCCAGGCTTTTGTCTGAACACCCCCACCCTCCACTCGTTCCAGAACTTGACATGGTGGAAAGGACTGCCCCATTGATAATGGAGGGTCGGCTGACAGGCAGAAAGGGGCAAGTTTCCTCTTCCACATTTCCAGGTTATGGATGCCCAGCCCCTGCTTGAACACTTAGGTGACAGGGAGTCCCCACCTCCTGAGGCCCTGGTTCTATTGTAGGATAATTCTAATTGTTAGAAATTCTTCCTTATAATGAATGGAATCTGCTCTCCTGTAATTTCTACCTATTGGGCCTTGTTCTGTTCTCTGGAATGAAACAGAACAACCACTTACCCTCCTTTTCAAACTAGAGAATAAAGATTTGGTTTTAGAGCTGGTGGCTGAGTGTTCCTTTCTCCTGGGGAGCTGTGTAGTTTGAAAGAAGGGCAGCATGCTCTGCTCTGGGCTGGGGGGAGGGCGGTGGAGGAGGGGTGCTGGTCAAGGGACAAGTGCCCCCACTTGGGCTCCTTTGCACCCTGCTTTCAGTTCTTCCCCAGGGGAGGCCAGGCACACCCCGCGGGTGGGACTAGTTCTGCAGGGACTTAGCTTTCTGTGGGGTCAGACCAGCCAGGGGCCAATTATCAGGAGGAAAAGGTCTGATTTGAATGTTCTGCAGTGTCTTCCTGGCTGGCCCGCTGGTGCTTCCCTGCACTGGCCGTTTCATACACATTTGAGTGCCTATTCTTGACGGGTATCAGTAGGCCCTTTTCCTGCCGGTTCCAGTAATTTTCGCAGAGATCCAGCACCTAGCACACCGTGCATAGTAACAACCACAATTTGTTTATGGGAGTGGCGCCTTGCAAAGGAGGTTACCTAAATTATTTCACATAATCCCCGCGTGGTAGGTACTTCTTATACAGATGAAAACATTTGCTCAAGGTCATATAACTGGCAATCACCAGAGGCAGCTTAAACCCAGGTCTCTCTCACTCCTGGAACGTGTGGTCTTGACCACTGCCACGTGTTTGTTGGGTGAATGGAGTATGCTGCTGCTTTGGTGACGATAATTATTAAATGCCTACCATGCTTGATGTTGTGATGGCAACTGGGGACTCAGCAAGATAAGACCCTGTTTTTACCTCTAAGAGGCCCAAGTCTGGGGAGGACGTGTCTGTGTACACAAAGAATGAGCAGGGTGCGATGGACAGGGGTGAGTGGGGCTCCAGGTGTGTAGAATGGCAGCAGACAGCTTCCAGATTTCATATTGGTTGAAGCCACTTCACGCCTTCATGGGGCCACTTAAAAACCTGTATAGTTAATGGCAAATTATCTTTCGGAGACTAGAAGCATTGACTCAAGAATGCCGTACGTCAGTATGTCTCTTTCAGGGAATTTAGGGCTTCAAGGGAAGGGGAACAATGCTTTTTGGGGGGCAGGAAAGTAGGTCAACGTCTGGGGATGATGGGCACGGAGCAGGAGCCAGGTCCTCAGGCATCTAAGGTTTGTACTTCGGGGTTGGGGAAAAGGATGATGGAGAGGGAATCTGACCAGGGTGCCTGACTTTGAAAGATCACCTTTAAAGGAAATGCTTGGGGGTGGGGAAGGCTGGCATTGTTTTTTTCCTAGTGCTGTGCTGCACCTGTTTTTGGGTAGAGATGGCTAGAAGTCCAAAATTCAGGGAAAGCCACAGAAGTGGCCTTGAGGGGGCTGGTAAAGCTGGGACAGTGAACTTGTCCATAGGTCCTTCCTGGGTCCCTCAGAGGACCTGGTGGTTCCCAAGTCCTTGCTCAGTATGGCACATGCTGACAGTAGTCTTGAGGGAGGAACTGCTCAGGTTGGAGGGGTCATAGTTCTGGTGACAGGAGCTACACTGCTGTTCTGAGGATCCAGGGTTTTTCCCCCCCTTTTTTCTTCTACAATTATAAACGTTCTCAATTATCTTGTCAAAATTTAATAATGCATACTTTTTTTTTTTTTAATGTGGAAGTCTTTCATTCCCCTCCCTCCCCGTTCTGTCTTTTCTCTCTCTCTTTTTTCTTAATGTAAATAGGATCCCAGATGTGCTTCATTCTTTCCGTCCTTGAAATACCCTTGGTTATGAAATGCCAATCCGGAGAAGTCTTTCACTCTGTAGAGGAGGAAACATACCCAGAGAAAAGTGGGTTTTCTCACTCATAACCAGTGGCAGATCTGGAACTAGAATACTGGAATTCCACAAGCCTTTGGTAAACCTCCAGTAGGCATTCTAGAAAATAAAGAGGTGAACGGGATTCTTTAAAAAAAAGTTGACGGCCTAGAGGTATCTGACCTCTGTGTAGACTTTTATACTTTACAAATGTTTACACAGACAACAGAACAAATTTGGGTCCTGCAAAAGTCTGGAAAGGTAAGTATGTAACTAGGAAATTACTCTTTCACAGATAAGTCAAAGTCCAGAGACAGAAAAACTGCACAGAAGTTAGTAGCAAAACCGACAGAATCTCAGCGGGACAGTGTCTATTGTCCTGAGGCCAAACAATAGCCGGGCCCACCGCAAATGCTTAGCAGGTGGCTAACGATTCATTAGAATGAGGTCCACCAGCTTCTTGTAGGTTAGTAGGAAGTCTCAGAGAGAGAGGCCAGCTTCTGTTTTTATCAGCCTCAAGTCCCAAAGGCAGTTTCTAAGCAGCTCCAGAGAGAATCCTGCCAGTGGGAGTTGACCTAGCTGGCTTGAGGTAGCAGTGTGAGGACTCTTATTGGCATAAAGGAGCATTTGCTTCCAATTCGTGTGGGTAGAAGAGAAAATTCTCTTTTCTGAAGATCTCCAGGAGCAGTCAAGACCCTCCTTGGCCGTCTGGACCCTGCCTCTAAATCAGCAGTGACACTCCATCGAGGAACGTGACCTCTTCAGACCGCCGTTTCCTGACGAGAAAGCGAGGGGGTGGATTTAATGAGGTCTCCGTCTCTCTCGTAGAGACCCCAGGATCTTTTATCGGGCGCCCACGACGTGCCTGGCGCCGCGTGGGGTACAGAGGGCGATTTCTCTCGGGTCGCGGGAGACAAGTACAGCTTCTCACCCTAACACTTGGTGTACTGTAGTGCCAAGTGCCACCATGTCACATGTACACTCGAGTGTGAGCGTCAGAGTGGGGTTCGTGCGTCCTGTTCTCCCGATCCCGGCGCCAAGAGCGGTGCGGGCGCGCCCCGGAGCCGGAGGAGAGTTGCGGAATGACGGGATCGATCTGAGAGCGCGTCCGCGGGGCCAGAGCCAGAGGGAGAGCCCGGCGGAGCGGAAGAACAGGGTGCCGCGGCGCCGACCGGTCACCAGCACCCGGCCTCGCCCTCGCTCCTCCTCCCCTCGGAGCCCTGGACTCGGCTCCCGCGCCAGCGGCCAAAGCGTTAACGCCGCGCGGGGCCCCGCGAGGCCCAGCGGGCAGCGGGGTCAGCCCGCCCACCAGGGCTATTGGCTCAGGAGAACAAAGGGGCCGCCCCGCGGGCTTCTCCGATAGGGCAGAGCTGGTCATCTGAGCGGCGCAGCCAATCAGGCGGCGGGACGGCCCCGGGGATGACCAGGCCCGTTAGCCAATCAGAGGGAAGGCGCCCGCCCCGCCTGTCCCGGGACTGGCAGGGCCGGGGAGCCCAGTGCCCAAGTCGCCCCGGGGTGGCAGTTCCCGTTAACCTTAACCACAAAGTCAAGGTATTTATTCCCGTCCCCTCCCTCCGAGTCCCTCCGAATCCGGGCGGGAGGGGCGTGCGGAGGGACGGACAGTGCTGTGGGGCCAGCGCCCGGCCCGCTCCTCCCGCGCTGCCCCCACCCAGCCTCGGGCTGGCGGCGGCCTCGGGGGTCTCGCGGTCCCCTGAGCCCCTGGCACTGCGGCCCCGAACTTTCTCCGCCCCCACACAGCCCCTGGGGAAGGGGGTCGTGCGTGGGAGGGGGCTGCAGGCCGGGGCAGAGAGCAGGAGGGGGGCCGTGAGAGCGGGAGGGACGGGGTGGTGAGCGGGGGGCTGACCCCTGGTCCCTTTGGCGCGTTTTGCCCAAGCTTTGCCCCTATGTTCGCGGCTGTGTCAGCTGTGTCAGAAAGACCGAGCTTTTGGAGGGCAGGAACCCCAGTGCTCGCCGCACAGTGACACAGAGTAGGTGCTTAATAAATGATTAAGTGAGTGGGCATAAAGATTGGGAGTGCGAACAATGAGAGGGAAGACCACAGAAATTGAAAATGCGTGTGTGTGTGTGTGTGTGTGTGTGTGTGTGTGTGTGTGTGGTGTGTTGGGGGGGGGCTCCATTCCAGGAAAATGGGCACAGGAGTCAAGACCTCAGTGGGGGTGGGGGTAGGAGCCGGGGGCTTCTTCCCCTGTAAAAGTGGAGGATAACGGAGATGCTGCCTCCTCCAGTCCTTTGGGCGGGGTGGAGCCTGGAGTGGGTCCTGGTCAGCCAGACCTGGGGCTGGGTGTGGTCAGAGCCCAGGAGCTTGAGACTGGCTGATGTCCGGGCTCCACTATTAGCTATTCTTTTTGGGTCCCTGTGTTCATCTGTAAAACGAAGCGATTAGAGGATATTAGTCTCCTTTCAACTCTAAGGTTCCATGATTCTGTGTTTCTAATCCGTTTTGAACTTAAATTTCTGTATTGTGTTTATTAAAATTTTTGTTAATGGTTTACAGCACATGGGACCTTCGGCTGGATGTTGGGGAGACAGAAATACTCCGTGTTAAGATGTTTACAGTCTTGTTGTGGAGACAGATACATTATTATACTATGTACATGGTATCAGGCTGAGTGGGTATACCAGGTCAGACAGAGAAGGGCCCCTAACTGAGCGTCGCATATCCAAAAAGGCTTCCCGCTAAGAGGGATCCCTGGTCTAGGCTGGGCAGGGAAGAGCTGGGCAAGAGTCTTCCAAGACTGGTCACGGGCCAGCCAAGATGCTGCAAGGTCAGGGAGTCACATGCTGGGACAATGGGGAGCTGGGAGGCAGGAGAACCCAGCAGAGGCCGGGTCTTGCCAAGAAATTTTTAGCTGAACCTGGAAGTGCTGGGGACCCATTGGGAAGTATTTTAAGCAAAGTAGTAACCTGTCCTCATTGTAATTTTAGGGTAATTGCTTTGAGTTCTGGATGATAAATGGATTGGCGGGGGAAGATAACCTATAAAACGAGTACATTCTTTGGGCAAGAAGCAGTGAGGCCTGAACTGAGGTGGGGCAGTAGGAGATCTTGGAAGTATTAAAAACAGCACTGGTATGACTTACCGATGTGTGCATTGTGACAATTGCACTCTGGGGTGGTGGAAGGTGGTGGTGGTTTTGAGAGGCCTGAAGATCACTGTCCCCCTGGAGAGGCAAGGACTACCCAGGACAAAGTGCAGAGCTTGGTGGAGGTGGGCCGACCCCTGCACCTGCCTCCCTGGCGAGGGTTAAGCTGAGGAGTCCAACATTTCCCTGTGCGGCGGTGGCTGGGAGGGAAGAGCGTGGTCAGAGTGTGCAGAGGGGGACCTTAGGTCTAACTCTCTATGAGGCAAGGGATATCACCTCTGGGCTTTGCATCCCTCCCCTCATCCGGCAAGCGGGTGGGTGGGTGGGGGCACTCCTTACCCTTTCCAAGCTCTTTTGAACAAAGCAAGGGTTAGAAAGTGGTTACAAATGAAAATGTGGCATCTGATCAGTGTTGTTAGCAGTCAGTTTCATCTCTTGTCTTTGGATCAGGTCATGAGGGGTCCCCAGGCCCTGGCGGGCTTCTGAGTCTTAGACCTTGGGGCTGAGGAATGTGGGTGCTGCTCTCTCCTCTAAAGGGAGATGGGTGAGCAGAGACTGGGGATGTGGAGGCCACGGGTGAGGGACAGGCATAGGGATAGGGAGGTGGGGTGGGGCAGTCCCAGCAAAGGGGTGAATGTTGGGCGGGTGGAGGCAGAAGTCCTGGAAGGAGGTGTTTCTGAAACTGGCCTGGGGTTAGATCACGGACCTCTGGGACGGGGCAGGCATGATAGGATAAGCGGCTGCCCTGGCTGCCCCGGCCGTCCGTGGACCTGGTTCCCCAGGGATCCCTGGTGGATCACCAGGGATCCTGATGTCACTAAACTGGGCTGTTCTTGCCAGGCGGCCCTGAGATACAGTTCATATAATGTGGGAGGCAAGGAGAGGGTGACGGCAATGTGGTGACCTAAAAATACTTTGTCTTGCACTTTGTGTTTCCCGGAGTCCTTTCACTCCGTTTCCCCCCCTTGCTTGATAGGACAATTCCATCCATAGGAATAAATGTTATTATTTTCTAAATAATAATTTAATAATTTCTGTGGAATAATGGCCCGCCCTTTCCCCTTGCTCCTCTGACCCCTCTCCTAGGACTTAGGACCACAGTGTTTGGGAGACCAAGGTCTGAAGGTGCTGGAGGAGTAGAAGGGGAAGGGGCGGAGCTCGGATGAAAGGCCACAGTGGGAGGTGCCCAGAACACCTGATCGGGTGCTGAGTGTGATCTGGGGAAGCCGGGGAGGAGGGAGGCGTTCTTGAGGAGCAGGGCAGGTGAGAAGAGAGGAAGCTGGGCTGGAGGCTCTGGAGGGGCTGGGGAGTCTTCTGGAAGTCGTAGAAGGACGTTGGGCATGCTCATGCTGGGGTGAGGGATGGAGGTGGGCCTCCAGGCGGTGGAGGCGACCCTTCCTTGGTCTGAGCTGAGACCCCTGGGCCTGCTTGTCTGTCTGTGGGCCCAGGGCCATATAGGGAAGCAGGTCTCCTGGGGCTCGGGCAGCAGCTGTGCTGTTTCTTCTAACATTTTAAAGCCACTGGTTTGTGTGTCCTTCTTGGTCACACACTGTGGATGAGAGGAGGGTGGGAGGTCTGATGTGTAGAGGGACTTGATACCTGGAGAGAGCAGACTATCCAGAGGCCAGCCAGGACACAACCCCAGGGCACAGGCCTTGTACAGGAGTGGCATTTGTGGGACTGGCCTCGGGGGAGGGCCTGGTGGCTTTGGAACAGGTCCTGGGAGACAGGATACACTGCCCCCTTCCCCTCAGTGAAGCTGAGGCTTTGAGCCTTAGGCCAGCAGAAGCGTCCAAGGCTTCTAGCCCAGCCCCCATGCCTGGCGCTCAGGCCCCCCAGCCTCCGGCCCTGCTTTCCTTACCACCGTCCATGCAGCCCCCTCCACTCCTACCCTGTTAGGCACCTGCACCAGCCCAGAGCCCCCCCCCCCCAGGGCTGTTGGGGTCCCGTGACCTGCCATCCAAGGAGCTGTGCACGGCCTTGAGATGGTTCCAACAGGAGAAGAGTGCACACCCTCTTCCTCCTGCCAGGCCCGCTCACATCGGGGAGCGGAGTTTGGGGTGACTGTGTGGGCAGTGGGGGCCTCTGAAGATTCTGAAGCAGCTGGAGGAGTGAAGGTTTAGGAAGAGTGAGCAGCAGCGGCCGGAGAGGGCGTAGGGAATGGGGAGTGGGTGGTTCTCAGTCCGTAGGGGTGGGAGAGAGACGTGGCTGGTTTGTAGGCTCCGGGGAGTGCCGTGTGCTGCAGGGTCTCATCCAGTGCTCGAGAAACCTGGGGGGCAGGCCTTTTCAGTCACCTTCACCTTAGGAACCCGAGGCCCAGAGGTAAAGTGATTTGTCAGCCACCGGTGGCTTAGAACTCAGGGGCCCCATTCCCAGTCTAGGTGTGACATGGGCTTGAGGAGAGGGGCAGCCTTTGGGAGTGGACTTTGTTGAGGGGCCAGCCGTGTGGGGCTTAGGTTCCCAGGGGAAAGGGTCTGCTGCTTCCTCTGGGGCTAGACCCCCTGCAGGCCCGGGAGGGGTCTCTCGCTGCTTCGGGCTTGCCCAGCAGATTCCAGTTCTCTGTCCGTGGCTTTCTGTACCAGGCCAACTCCTCCCCAGCCAGCCGCAGCCCTGGCTGGCCCCGTGCCATCCCCCGCCCCCAGCACGGGTGACCTAACAGGTGACTGTCCCCCATCATACCACCTCGCTTCCGTCTCCCTGAGTTCCCTTTCTTGGAGCAGTGGGCAGCTGGGAGCGTAATTGTGTCACACACAGACCCACGTTTCCGCTTTTGCGAGCGCGCTGTGTGGTGTTGGTATTTCTGTGGTTCGCGCCTGCGCGCGCTGGTTTCTGCAGGTCTGCAGGTGTATCTCTGGGTTTCTAAAGGCCTCGGTTTCTCCGTACTTTGCATACGGTTTTGCAGCTCTTCTCTTATGTACGAGCGTCTCTGTATTTTTGCGCCCCTGAACCTCGGTTTACCGAGCTGTGTTAGATGTTAGATACGTTTCTGGATGCGTTTGTGTGTGCGTTTCGCGTTTGCGTCAGTTTCTTCGCAGATGCCTGTAATCACATGTTGTAAATGAAGACACCCCCTGACAGTAACTGCAATTGGGTTCCCAGGCAGAAAACACCATCACCTTGTCCCAAGATAGTTGTCATCAGGGGCCAAGGACTGGGGCCAGAGGAGCCCTCTTTACTCCACCATTCATTCATTCACTCATTCATTCAATATACAGGTGCACCTCGGAGATATTGCAGTAAAGCAAATACTGTGATAAAGCGAATCAAGTGAGTTTTTTGGTCTCTCAGTGCACACGAGTTATGTTTACACGATACAGCATCTAGGACGTGGGCAACAGCATTATGTCTCCAGTGATAATGTACGTGCCTTCATTAAAAAATACTTTATTGCCACACCCTGCTGGCCATCATCGGGGCTTGCCACAGGTCATAATCACGGATCACGGATCACCCTTAGCAAATATAGTAATACTGAAAAAGTTTGAAATATCGCGAGAATTACCAAAATGTGACACAGAGACACGAAGGGAGCAAATGCTGTTGGAAAAAAATTGTGCCAGTAAACCTGCTCAGTGCAGTTTGGCCACAGACCTTCAGTTTGTTAAAAAAAAAAAAAAAAAAAAGTAACGTCTGCGAAGTGCAAGAAAGCGAGGTGTGCCTGTCAATGGAGCAAGGCTGCTGCCCTCCCGGAGCTTACAGTCTAGTGCAGCGCCATCCGCCGGAGCTCCGGGAGCATAGGCATGTCCTCTGCTGTCCTGGTAGCTCGGGGTCCATGAGGCTTTAGAGGACTTGAAATGTGGCCAGTGTGATTGAGAAACTGAATTTAAAATTTAATTAATGTAAACTTGAATAATCACGTGTGGGTATAGAAGCCAGACCCCTGAAAGTAGGGATGGGTAGTTTAAGGTTTGGTAAGTCCTGTACTTTCTTCTAGGAGGCGACATTGTTCCTGAGAAGGAGCTCTGGCGGGGGCAGGTTGACCCCAGTTTGGTTCTGGCTCTATTTCTTACCAGCTGTGTGACCTTGAACAAATGACTTAACTTCTCAGAGCCGTGGTTCCTCAGCTGTAATTGGTTGGGAAGGAAGAAACGGGAGATGCCTGCTCAGTGTTCTGTGCACAGTGGTGCTCAGCGGACAGTGGCTCTCTCCCTGTCCATACCAGAGTCTCGGCTGAGCAGTCCTCTTTCCACGACCAGATCAATGTCAAGATCTCAGGGATGTCCCCTATGCCCCTCAAAAAATGAGGTTAGGAGAGGAAGAACCTCGGCCCCTAGGGAGCACTCTGAGCTCATCCCCCCAGGGTGGAGGCTGGCTGGAGCCTGAGCAGGGCCACCCCCTTACAAATGCTGTCCTGGGCCACAGTCTTGAGTCTGGTCCCGGGCATCTGACCTGTGTGAGCCAGCGCAGTGGGTCAGGGCAAGGAGGTGAGAAGTGGGGCCTGCCCGAAGGGAACCGGGAACTCTCCAGGAAAGAAAGCTGGGAGCGGCCCAGGCAGATTAGAGCATGGGGGTGGGGGCGAGGGTGGGAGGCTGGGTGGGTGGGCTGTGCACTGTGGACCAGGTGGGTCAGACCCGCTGAGGGGTGGGAAAGATGTGGTTACTGGAAAGGTAGGCCGTTCGGGAAGCATGGCATCCTCATTGGCATGGCAAAGGGGATCAGCTTGACGTGGAGGGGGCATTTGGGAAGAGGACCCCCTGCCCGCGGTTTCCTGTGGGGTCAAGGAGCTGTTGGTGTAGGGGAGCAGTGGTGGCTGGTGAGGACCTGGGTGTGGGCCCGGTGGGAGCTCACGGCTGAGAAGGGCCTGGGAGCTGGGCCTTTGGCCGTGGTTCGGGGAGATGCCAAGGATAAAGAGTTCCAGGGGCCATGTCCCTGCACTGCCCCTCCCATCTGCGGCCTTTCTCTTCACCCCAGCTGCTGTCCGCTCCCCTCCCTGCCCCCAGGATTCTGCTGAGAGCAAAGCCCCTTTGTTACCTTCCCCTGCCCCCAGACCTCACCACCTGCTGCCGGGCACAATCCTCGCTTTGTGTGGTCTGGCAGTTGTCCTCCAGCTGCCCTCTGGAGGCCTCTCGTGGAGAGGGCTCCCACCCCAACTGCAGCCTGACT
This sequence comes from Ursus maritimus, assembly GCF_017311325.1. NCBI lineage: Eukaryota > Metazoa > Chordata > Mammalia > Carnivora > Ursidae > Ursus > Ursus maritimus. The sequence goes on along the minus strand of NW_024425563.1, from coordinate 6,578,903 downwards.
CAGTGGGGAGGGCCAGGCCCAGAGCCAGGTGCTGGGAAGGGGGAGGTGACCGGGGCATTGTCCCGAGACCCATCCCCTGTGTGTGTCCCACACTGCATAGAACTTGCTGGGCCAGGAGGGGAGAGGTCACTGGAGACTGGGGTGAGGGCCCTGCATGATAGGCCAAGCGACCTTCGGAGACTCAGTGTGGGCACTGTCGGGGGTGCTGGATTGGTCTCATTGCCTTCTGTGTCAGCCAGGCGCATTTTGCTGGGCATCCTGCATGTCAGGCCAGGTCGGGTGACCGTGGGTCAGGGACAGTGGGTGAGTGGCGGCTAAGAAGGGGCCTGCAGGGCAGCGTAGCAGGGTGGAGGCAGAAGAAGAGGGAACGAGAGAAAAGGTGCAGCTTGGGGGGGCAGAGACGTGGCCACAGGCAGACACTTCCCTCTGTTCGGCTTTCTCAGAGTTTTACCTGCAGTACACCTGCTGGCCTGTTTTTAGACACATTCCACCTGAGCACGCAGTTGGAGGTGGGCACTCAAGACATGGGGGCCTGCCCCCCATTCCTGTCTTCTGTGCCTCTTCTGTGCCCTGCCTCTCATTTCTTACTACTTCCCCTTGGGCCCATGGGGGTCCCCTTCCCTCTGTTCCCACTCCTGAGCTTACTGGGACCATGTTCCAAGACCTGGTGTGGCTGGGACAGAAGTTCCCAGGGACACAGGGAGCTGCTCTGTAGCTCACTGTGAATAATTCACCAAGAACTGAAGCCTTTCTGCCACCTGAGCTGATTTTTAGGTCCTAATACCCCTCGGAAGACAAAATGGATGAAGTAGGACCTATTTGATTGGGCTCAAGAGGCCCGTTGTGTAGCAACCTGGAGGGAAGAGGTGGTGCCAAGGCAGGAGTATCAGCATCCATCCACCCATTCATCCATCTGTCCATCCATCCGTCCATTCATCCATCCATCCATCCATCCACCCATCCTTCCGTCCATCCATCCATCCATCCATCAGTCCATCCACCGACCATCCATCCATCCACCCATCAATCCATCCATCTGTCCATCCATCCGTCAGTCCATCATCCGTCCGTCCATCATCCGTCCATCCATCCATCCACCCATCCATCCATTTGTCCATCCATCCACCCATCCATCCATTTGTCCATATTCACTCATCCATCCATCCATCCGTCCATCATCCATCTGTCCATCCATCTGTCCATCTATCCATCCATCCATCCATCCATCCGTCCATCTGTCCGTCCGTCCATCCACCCATCCATCCATCCATCCATCCACCCACCCATCCGTCGTCCATCCATCCATCCGTCCATCCATCCACCCACCCATCTGTCCATCCATCCACCCATCCATCCATCAGCATCCATCGGGGCCTTCCCGCTGGGCCTTTCCCTCCCCTCTTCCTCCCTGCCTGCTTTTTCTCTGCACCACAAGCAGGTTTTAGCCATCTGTAAGAAACCACAGTAGGGGTGCATAGCAGACCCCTTTTGGGGAAATAGAATTAAAAACAAAGTCTCCTGCCAACTCAGAAAAGCTCCCCACAAAAGGAGGAGAGAAAGAGAAGCTTTTTTTTTTTTTTAACTGAATAAGCATGAATACAGAAAGAGAGGCACATCACAGGCAGCCCGCTGAGAGATCAGGAAAGCAGAAGGAGATCTCCCTGGTTCCACAGCCCAGCAGATGCCGCCCGCTGTACACGGTCTCCAGCTAGAGCCTAACTCGTCCTCAGCAAGAGGACTTCCCCGATGGCACCGTGCGTCACCTGGAGTTCATCCTAAACTCACCTGGCCATTGGGGTGGCCGCCTGTGTTTGCTAATTGCCTTGCTCCCAAGGAACAGGGCGCGTCTCCTATCTTTAGGACAGGAGACAGTTCTGCAGCTTGGAGCCGGGCGCCCGCGGAAGTCAGGCCCCACCCACGCTCCCGTGGGTCCCTGTCTCCCTCGGTGTTTACATTTCAAGGAGGTGGCTCCCAGGGCCTTGGAGGGAGGCCCGGGTTGTAAAGCTGGCAAGAGGCTTTGTAGCTTTTGAAAAGATTTACATGCCTCTCAAAGGGGCAGAGAAAAATTTACAACGACAACTTTTCTCAAGTAAATGCCCTAAGAGAAAAGGGCAGGAGTTTCTTTCCCTTTTTGCCCCAGGGAAAATGATATTTCTCTTTTTTAAATGCATATTTGCCCTTCTACCCCTGCCCCCACCTCTCTTGGCAGGGCCCAGATTCCCAGCCTGGGTCCCTGCCCTCCAACCCCCCAGGGTGGCTGTTGGAAGGGGACCTGGGAGAGGGGAGGCGGATGCCCTTGGGATGGGGTGTCTTGAGGGCCGGAAGTGGAGAGCAAGAGGAGATGGGTTTTCCTGAGGTGGCTGAGCCCCTGTGCGGGGAAGAAAGCCCTGTGACCTGGAGAAGCCCCACTGTAGCAGCGGGGGAGCCGAGCGTCTGGGCTGTGTGGGGCCGGTGCCACAGATCCTCACTCGGGCCTTGGCAAGTGGGCACTAGGGGGGTACAGGCATGTGAAACAAGATCCCTGTCCTTAGGGGAGGCAGCCCACGGCACTGTGTGCAGAAAATGAACCCCCCGGCTGCAGCATCCCCCCTCTGCTGAGTGCAGGTCAGCCAGCCGGCCAGTCAGGCCACACAGCACCGGGAGTGCCCTTGGGGTGGGGGCTCTCTCCCAGGCCCTGGACATTCAGCAGCGAGCATGGAAAAGTCCTGTCTTCTCGAAAGATGACGGGATACGCAGACAAGTAAATACCATGTCAGGTGGTGAAAAGCGTCAAGGAGGAATGTGAAGTGGGGTTAGGGTTGTGACAGGGAAGGCCACTCGGAGGAGGGGGCATTGAGGCGGAGACTGAAAGGCGAGGGGCATGCAGGGATCTGGGGAAGGGCACCCTACGCAGAGGGGCAGCCAGTGGAGCCTGGGGCCCCCCAGCTGACCTGTCCCTGACAATGAGCCAGTCAGGACGTGCCTAAAACCTTGAGCATTAAAACAAGGAAAAAAGATGAGCCCCAGATTGGTGAACTCTTTCACGGGTCCCCCAGATGGCTTGTGTGTGATCTTGCATGCAATAGGGACGGGAGGGGACTTTGAAGGAGAGGGGCCGGTGGTTTTGGAGGGCCAGTCCTGCCTTCCGGGGTGTCTCCACGACCACTCAGGCGGGTGTCAGGCTTAGCTGAGTTTCCTGGGGTGCACCTCTCACCCTGACCCTGCTGATATTGAGCCCATGGGCTTGAGGCTCTGGTCAGGAGTTAGAAGAGCTGGGGCCTCCCCCGGCGTCACCATTCAGCTGCCTCGGTGACTCGGGGCATGTCAGAGGCCCTCCCTGGCCTCAGTTTCCTCCTCATAAAATGGGAATAATGCCTATTTTACCTGTGTGTACAATTTTACAAAAGCCCTGCACTTTCAACTGAGGTCAGGGACAGAGAAGCTCTTGAAAAAGAGGGAACATGTTCTGTGAGGTGGCAGGAGGGCGGGGGGCCCCATTTGGTCCTTGTCCCACTGGCCAGCTCTCCTTCCTCTGCCCCCTTCTCACCCACAGACGGCAGGGCAAGCGTGGTGCTCGGAAGGCCTCCGCCGATGGAGTGTGGCCCGGCTGGCGCGAGCACAGGTAAGCGAGCGCAGGGACAGGTGGGAACCCACTGCGCCCTCCTCCGCCAGGCCCGTCTTCCCCGCCCTGTCCCCGTCCTGCCCCTGAGTGTGAGGCGCTGCTCTCACTAGGAGCCTGTGGGCTGTAGAACTGCAGAGCGGGACCAGGAGGTGGAAGGTTATGTCAAAGAAGGCAAAGAAGACAGACTTTGGGAGCTAAGAAAATGACAAAAGGCCACCGTGCCTTGCTAGGCAAGGGGACGCGCACACACCCGTGCAGAAAGCCAGGCGGGAGGGTGAGTGAGGCCTTTGCTAACTGCTGGCGGTCACTCTGATCCAACATTGAAAACCAGCACTCCGGGTAAGACGATCCCTGTGGGGTTTTGATCAGGAAAGTGCCTTCAGTTTGGTCCCTGAGAGCTTCCTGGTGTCACTCAGAGTTCACAGGCCGTGGGAGGAGACAGGCAGGCAGTTTCGGTGTCCACCAGGCAGGTTCTGCTGTGAGCGGAGATCCTGTGTGCTCGGCACGAGCCCCCCAGCCCCCAGCACCCCCGGCCTCCTCGCCACCCTGCTGTCGACTGGCTCTGGTCCTGGGAGAGGGGGCGAGGCCCGTCCCTGGGAATGCCGCCCCTTGGCTCAGTGACTCTGGTTTCTTTACCCCCCTCCCCTCCAGGGCCTTGCCCCACGGACCCCAGAGCCCCCACCTTCCCAGGATAATCATCACAATGAACCTAAGATGGAGGCAAAAATCAGGCAGTAGGGTGATAAAGGAATGAAGCATCCAGCTCAGAGGGGGCAGGAGGATCCATGGACACCGTGCATCCTGGGGCCGGGTCCTGATGCAGACTTTAGGGAGCACAGTCACCCCACTTCCCAGTCCAGCTCCCCACCACTGCCATGTCACTTCGAAGGCTGGGAGCCCCTGGGTGTGTGTGTGTGAGAGAGAGTGAGAGATGCTGACGTTACCATAATTACAGTAAAACCGAGGACAGATGGTTCCAGACGTTTTAGCAGAAGGAACCTTTTCCCAGGGAAACTTATAAGCAGACTCCCAGTTCAGGCATGAGAAATGGGGTCAGCCAGGGCCCTCTCCCCCACCCCTGGCAGCTTCTGAGGTGCCCTGGAGTCTTAGGGAAGAGGTGGAAGACCACCGGCTTTGATGCTGGAGGACGGAGGCACTGGGGGGCTGGATGCCCCTGGGGCTGCAGCCACGGTCTTGCCAGGTCTGGGCCTTCCACAGGCTCACAGCACCTGCCGACCAGGCTTAGGGAGGGAGGGACTCTTCCTGGGTGACCAAAGTTCTCAGATAATTACAAGTTTACCTCTTTTAAGCACCTTTTAATTTCTATTTATTTTGTGTGTTTTTTCTTTTGTGGTGAAATATACACAACATGAAATTTACCATTTCAGCCACGTCTAAGTGTACAAGCCAGTGGTTTTAAGTACAGTCACACGGTTGTGCGAACACCACCATCTCCAGAGCATTTTCATCACCCCAGAAACTGTCCCCAATGAGCAATAGCTTCGCATTTAGCAGCTTTCTATTTTTCCTGAACCATCTAGAATTTTTTAAAAAAATGATCCTTTTTGTGATGACGGAGGAGCTGAACCTTTGTTTTAGGACTCCTTCGACAGGCAGGCCAAGGCCTGTTTTCCTTGTGTTAATACCTCAGCCCCGAGGTAAGGTGTCCCTGATGACCAAGGACCCCATGTACGTACTTCAGAGGGGCCTATACACGCACAACCCAGGCACTTGTGTCTGCTCTGGGCCGGGTAGCATTGGACAGGAATGTTCTCTGGGCTTTGAGGCCAGGCCCATCTTTTTGGCTGGAGAGGGTGAGCCTTCCCAGCCATCAGCCACCATGATGAATATCAAGGTCAGGTTTAATCGGAGCAAGGCAGTGACTTTTGTGGGGCTCTGGGGCATTAATTGGGACCCTGTCACTTGGGGACAGTGATGTCCCGCTTACCTGAGTATATTTTGGATTCACTACCTGATCGCCGGTTTGGACACCTATTCTGTTAAATATACTTCTGCTGGCCAACATTTCAGGGCATCTAAAGAAACCTCTTAGAGTCAAGTAAACTCATTACAAATGGGTAGTTCAATTCTTGCCAATGTGCAGTTTAAATCACCACTTTCATCGACAAATTATGACTCCTGCTAAAATGCTTTCTCACAACCAAGCACCTGGCGAGGCCTTCTGGGGTCGTGTCGCCAGTTGGGAAACTGGCCCCTCACAGGTGGGCCCCCACCCTTCCACCCCATCCCGCGGTCACCACATCCCTTTCCGTGTCCTCATGGTGGCCAGTGAGGCAGAGGAGGGGGGCAGGGCTCTTTGGCCCTAGAACCAAAGGCCACCAGATTCTAAGTGAGGTTTTCTTTTTCTTTTTTCTTTTTTTATTTTTTTATTTTTTTTTTTTAAAGATTTATTTATGTGACAGAGAGACAGCCAGCGAGAGAGGGAACACAGCAGGGGGAGTGAGAGAGGAAGAAGCAGGCTCCCAGCGGAGGAGCCCGATGTGGGACTCGATCCCGGAACGCCGGGATCACGCCCTGAGCCGAAGGCAGACGCTTTAACGACTGCGCTACCCAGGCGCCCCTTCTTTTTATTTCTTAAAGTGTTTTAAAGATTTTAAAATTCTGATATTTGAGTATTTTCACAAAAATTCAAACAATGCAGATATTAAGATTTTAAAATTCTAATACTTGAATATTCTCATACACATTCAAACAGTGCAGATAAAGTGAGGGTCCCCTTTGACATCTGCCATCTGGTCCTCGTATTGTCCACATCGTCTGCAGGGCGCCCACCGTCAGGCTTCAGTGTGGACCGTCCGGAGCGTGTGCATGTCTGTACATGGAGAGCTAGCCTGTTAGTTTTCACAAATTGGGTCAGATGACTGATCGTTGTTTTTCAATTGATTTTTTGTTTTCTCTGCAAATGTTTTAGAATCTTCCCATCAGCGTGTATACGGCTGCGTGGCATTTTTTTCGGTTGCTGCCTACTATTCCATATTATGAAGGGAGCGATCATTTTGTGGGACTGTTACTGATGGGCAATTAGACTGTTCTCCAGCTTTTGCTAATTACAGATAGCACTGCCGTAAATGCTTGTGGACATTGCTCTGTACACTCCTGTGTCAGTATTTATTAGGTTGAACGCCCAGGGTGAAACTGTTGGGTGGAGGAAGTGGAAGTTTCGATACATTCATAATTTTAATAAGCACTGTCAAATTGTTCTCCAAGAAGTCGGAAGTAGTTCATGCCCCCAGCACACCCACGGAGACACTTGTTCTAGAAACATCTGTGTGCAGGTTTCTGTGTGGACGGTTTGCAACTCCTTCGGGAACATACCCAAGGGAGTGATTGCTTATCGTATGGAAAGAGTATGTTTCATTTTGTCAGGAACTGACAAGCTGGCTTCCAAAGTGGCCGCACCGTTCTGCATTCCCAGCAGCAGCGGGTGACGGTTCCCGCATCTCCCCAGCCTCGCTAACATCCAGTTTTGGCAGTATTCTGGGTTTTGCCCATCCCATAGATGTGTAGTGGTAGTGTTTTATGTTTATTTTTATTTTTATTCATTCATTCATTCATTTTTTAGTGGTAGTATTTTAGCTTTCAATGTTGTATAAGCCAAATTCTTCCTTGCTCATTTTTAGAATTTTCTGGATGGTCTATGCACATCAGAAATTTTGTAATTCACTTAATTAGGATGGCACTGGATTTAAACATTGTTTTGGAGTGAAGAGCTTCCTTCCTTCTCATCTAGGACTATGATGTATCAGCCCTTTTAGTTACATTTTCTTTATCCTTTCAATAACATTTAAGAGTGTCCTTGATGTAAGTTATGTATGTATGTTAGGTCTATTCCCAGTTATTTTATAGCTTTTATTGCCATTTTTTAAAAGTTATGAGTTTTTATATGTTTTTGTATCTGGCAAGCTTGCTGAAACTTTTTAAAAGATTATTTATTTGAGAGAGAGAGAGAGAGAGGGCAGTGGGGAGGGGCAGAGGGAGAGAGAGAATCCTGAAGCAGACTCCTGGCTGAGCGCGGAGCCCGATGCAGGCCTCGATCCCAGGACCCTGAGATCACGACCCGAGCTGAAATCAAGAGTCTGCCGCTTAACCCACTGAGCCACCCAGGCGCCCTGCTGAAACTCTTTTATTTCTAATATTGTCAGTAGATTCTCTTGCACATTCCATGTTAATGATTATCAGCAAATGACACTTTTCTTTTCCCTTCCAATATTTATGTCTATTTTTCTTTTCTCCCCCTACTTTGGTAGCTCCTCCAGGACGACGTTGGAGAGTGGCAGTGACCGCGAGCATCAGCTTGTTCCTAACCTGAGCGGGCTTTTCATGCCTCGCCCTTCGTTATACCATTTGCTGCCGTTTCTAGAATGGCTTCTTTGTCAGCCTAAGAAAGTTTCCTCATAGGCCTGGTTTGCTGAGAGCTTCCTTCCTCCTCCCTCTATCCCTTCTTCCTTCTCTCCCTCCAGAAATGATGGTGGACTTGAGCATATGACATTTTTACATGGATTGAGATTGTGTCAGGTTGTTCTTGTTCAGAAAGCCAATGTCAGGAACTATATTGAGCCATCTTCGCTTTCCTGGGAGGATCGCAGCAAGGTCATGATATGTTGTTCTTTTAATGCTGCTGAATCTGCTTTGCCAATGGTTTTGCTTGTTTGTTTCTGGTGTCTACTTTCAAATGCTAAACCTATAATATCCTGCCTGCTCTGCCCTTGTCTTGTTGACACGGGGTCATGCCAGCCTGTGGCTCCCTCCCCGGCTAGTCACTGTCACAGTTTATGTGCACTTCGGGTAACCCTTCCCTTCGAGTTTTAGTACAACCTGTCTTTACGGTTAAGAGGCCTGTTACCCACTTTTGAGGTAGAATGTTAGCTTTCTTTTCTGTCTCTTTTAGGACGTGTGTTTTTTTTTTTCTTCTCCACCTCCCCCTCTTCTCGAGTCACTTTTGTTAATTTATATTGTCTCACAGAATCATCCATTGTATATAGATTTTTCAAATTGATACAACATTTATGCATTAGTGTTTTAGGATTTTCAGAATCCTTTTTACATCTCTATGTTCCCTTTACCCTATAGTCTCTGCTTTTTTTTTTTTTTTAAAGATTTTATTTATTTATTCGATAGAGATAGAGACAGCCAGCGAGAGAGGGAACACAGCAGGGGGAGTGGGAGAGGAAGAAGCAGGCTCCTAGCGGAAGAGCCTGATGTGGGGCTCGATCCCATAACGCCGGGATCACACCCTGAGCCGAAGGCAGACGCTTAACCGCTGAGCCACCCAGGCACCCCTATAGTCTCTGCTTTTTATCTATTAATTCCTTCCTCCTACTTCCCTTGGGTTTATTTTGTTGTCTTTTAAATATCAGAACTCATTTAGAATTTCTCTTTTTTGTTCACAGCTGTTTTATTTCACCTACTTTTTACTAAATGTAAACTTTTTGTTGACGTATAACACAGAAAAGTGCACAGATCATAAGCTCTGTACATTCTGACAAAGTGAACATATGCATGAAACCAGCACCCAGATCGAGAGAGGGAACAGTGGGGCGCCTGGGTGGCTCTGTCCCTCAAGCTCCCGACTCTTGATTTCAGCTCAGGTCCTGATCTCTCGGGCTCCAAGGAGCCTGCTTAAGATTCTCTCCCTCAGGGCGCCTGGGTGGCTCAGGCGTTAAGCATCTGCCTTCGGCTCAGGGCCTGATTCAGGAGTCCTGGGATCGAGCCTCACATCAGGCTCCTCTGCTATGAGCCTGCTTCTTCCTCTCCCACTCCCCCTGCTTGTGTTCCCTCTCTTGCTGGCTGTCTCTCTCTCTGTCAAATAAATAAATAAAATCTTAAAAAAAAAAAGATTCTCTCCCTCTTCCTCTGCCCCCCCTCCCCCGCTTGGGCTCTCTCTTCCTTAAAAAAAAAAAGACAAAACACCCAAACGTTGCCAGCCCCCCTCAGGCCCCCTTTCCAACCACTGTGCCATCCGCAGGCAGCAGTTTCCTGACATCTAACTCAGCTGTTAGTTTTGCCAGCTTTTGCCCTTCCCGTAAGTGGACTCCTACAGTCCGTGTGCAGTGTCTGTAGCGGGTCTCTTCCATCGTGGCTTCAGTCCGTGAGCAAGGGGGACAAAGCACCCCTGTAGACCCGAGCTCGCTGTAAGAGGTAGGTCCGTAGCCGTGTGGCAGGGGACTCCTGAGACTGATGTAGGAGGGCTTAGGAAGGGCAGGACAGCACCTATTCTGGGTGCTCAGTCGTTTCCGGCCTACTTTCTGGTTCTTGGTTTTGTGGAAGGACGGTGAAGTTGCCAAACAGCCCAGGTGGAGGAAGGTGAGGCGCTCAGGCCGGGTCGCTGCTGTGGGGAGAGCCTGGCCATGAAATGGAGCCTGGTCTCCCCAGCACTGGGGGACTGGGCATGCACTCACTCAGCAAGCTCCCAGCACATGGATCCTCTTAGAAAAACAATGAGAAGCTTTGAAGCTTGGCCATTTTCTGCTTTTCCCTGGGTGGGAAGACCGTTCTTGTATCTTGGGGGCCTCCGGTTGGAGAAGGCGGGGCAGCAGGTGTGGCCTTGGAACAGCAGCTTCTCCTCCTTTCTTGTACTTTTTCTTCTCCACGTCCCAAGTTTCCCTTTCTCTGACTGTTCTACCTCTCCTCTCCTCTTTCTCCCGCCTGGTGTCCTCTTACACCCTCTCTTCTGCATCCTTTCCTCCCCTCGAATTTTCTGTGCTCGGCCCTCCCAGCACTTCTTTTCCTCACCCCAGGGGGCAGTGAGTGACTCTCCCGTCCTCTCTCCCTTTGCCTCTGGCAGGAGATGGGCTGGTGATGAAGATCAAGCAGGAGAAGCCGGAGTGGATGCTGCAGACTCTGGTGCCGCAGGCCGTGCTTTCCGAGAAGGATAAGGAAAACATTTTCCAGCAGCATCGGGGCCTCCCGCCATGCCAGACCATGGGGAAGCCTCGGGCCTTGGGGGGACAGGAGGAGTCTGGGGGTCCAAGGTGGGCCCCTCCCACTGAGCAGGCCGAGGCGCTGGCAGGCCGGGCCCTTTCTGCCGGCGAGGGTCACTTTGTGTGCCTGGACTGCGGGAAGAGGTTCAGCTGGTGGTCGTCCCTGAAGATCCACCAGCGCACCCACACCGGGGAGAAGCCGTACCTGTGCGGCAAGTGCGGCAAGAGCTTCAGCCAGAAGCCCAACCTGGCGCGCCACCAGCGGCACCACACGGGCGAGCGCCCCTTCTGCTGCCCCGAGTGCGCGAGGCGCTTTAGCCAGAAGCAGCACCTGCTCAAGCACCAGAAGACCCACTCGCGGCCCGCCACCCACTCGTGCCCCGAGTGCGCGCGCTGCTTCCGCCACCAGGTGGGCCTCCGCATCCACCAGCGCGCGCACGCCGACCGCAGGCGCCCGCGCGGCTGCAGGATGCTGCGCGGGACGCTGCCCCGGGGTGTCGCCTGCGCCCGGGCGCTGGCCGCCGCCCCCTGAGTGGGCCTGGCTGGGGCTTCTCAAGAGGGCTGAGGGCGCAGGCGGGGCCCGGGCGCGTGCTGTCGCCGCCGCCGCCCCGGGGCCGGGCGAGCCCCGCCAGTTCATCTGCAACGAGTGCGGCAAGAGCTTCTCGTGGTGGTCGGCGCTCACCATCCACCAGCGCATCCACACGGGCGAGCGGCCCTACCCGTGCCCGGAGTGCGGTCGCCGCTTCAGCCAGAAGCCCAACCTGACGCGGCACCGACGCAACCACACCGGCGAGCGGCCCTACCTGTGCTCCGCGTGCGGCCGTGGCTTCAGCCAGAAGCAGCACCTGCTGAAGCACCAGCGCGTGCACCGCGGGGCCCTGGCGCCCACCCCCAGCACCAAGGATCAGGCGCTTTAGTGCGCCGGACCTTAGGGGACACGCGGTGGGGGTGGGAGGGGATGTTTGTGGGAGTGCCGTGGCCAGAAATGGTGGTTTCTACAACCCCTGGGGTAGAACCCGTGAAAGGGTGATTTCCTCAAGGCTCCGAAGGCTAGAGAACAGAATTGAATTCCAGAAGCCTCTCAAAGGGGACAGCCCCAGGGTGGGCTGAGGGAGGAGGTGGGATGGAACGAATTTCTCTCTGGAGCCTGAATGTGTCAGTCGGTCCGTCAGTCTTGGGACCGCAGGCCTCAGGCCCCGGGGAGGCGCTGTCAGGGCTCTGGGAGAGGCTCTCCGGTGTGAAATGGCCCAAGGCTGGACTGATCAGCTGTAGCCGCAGCCTGTCACGTGCAGGCTGCCGGATGGCCAAACGCCGGTCTAGTGGGGGAGTTTTAACAGACTCTGATAGCAAGGATGGAAGCCAGCCGTGGTGGCTGTGGAGGGGCAGGCATAGTCCCAGTGCCAAGGGCGGTGCCCTGCACTTAATGGCCATTCAGTGCGTATTTTTGGAAGGAGTGAATGGTTCCCTGGTCCTTCTCAACCGTGAGTGCCCCAAAGCCCAGGGTGCTGTCATGGCGGGCGGGACCTTAGGCCTGGTATGTGTGCGGTGGTTGGACTGGGGTATAAGAGGGGTGGTGGCAGCTGAGGTCTGGTAGCTTGGGGAGGGGGCTGCAGCAGGAAAGAACCACAGGAGCTGCTCTTACTTAGCAGCCCAGGGGCACTCCCGACGGCTGTCACTGACTTGGGGCTTTATCAATGCCAGTGTTGCAGAAGAGAAAAATGAAGGATTGACTGTCTCATGTGGTCTCATTGTTCTTTGTAAGCCTCCCTTTTGGAACTCCCAAGTCTGTGTGGGCTCTGGGGTACTCATGTGCCCCCAGGACCAGGACAGGAAGCTTTGGCCACGAGCCTAGCAGCTCCCTATGCCTAGTTCTTGCTGGGGGTGGAGGGAGTATTCTCTTGCCCTCTCCAAACCAATTTGATATCTTCCCACATACCCTTCTCCCCCCCCCCCCCCCCAGAGGTCTCTTCCAAAGCAGGGTGCTGGGGCCCTGGCACTGACAGGAGAACCCAGGGCTCCAGTCTGGGCCTGTGGCCTTGGATGGCGTCCTCCATAGGAGGGGAGGGAATTGCAGAGAGAGCGGGGTGTTGTGGGTACTTAGGGTTGGATAGCTGGGAGGTGGGAGGGAAAAGGGGGGACCGTAGCATTCTCTAAGAGGAGGAACCGTGTCCGCCTGCCTCCCAGGAGCCCACCGGCTTCTCTTCACTCAGGGAAGTGCTGCCTTCCCCAGGAGCTTCTCGGTCACTGCGTTCTCGGATTCTGTTGAGTTCCGTTCATGTGGCAGGGGTCTCATTGTTGCAGCATCACAGAAAGACCTGGGGAGGTGATCCCGCTTGCCTGGGGAACACAGCGCCAGGAATGCTTAGCGCTCAGCCGGGCCGCCCACTCCTGGGCCAGGTCTTGCTTGCATCATAAACCCTGCTGTGTGATCTCTCCCACTGGGCAAGCTGTGCCCGCTGGTTGCTGCCCATGTGAGACTGAGGCTGTCAGTCCAGCGGGGGTTTTCTAGGCTCTCGGTGCTCTCCTACCTTCCCAGAATGCCTGTCCCCTCCTGCAACTCCTTTCCCAGCCTGCCCTGCTCAGGGAGGCCAAGCGCCCTGGATCTCGGCAAAACCTACTTTACCCATGGGTCATTTGCTTCTTCCACTTTGCCACTTAGCAAATCCTGAGACCCACTCAAGCAAGCCCGCCTCCTCCAGGCAGGCATCCCAGAGTACCACTCCTGCATTGGAAAGCTGCTGCCTGCAAGGATGAGCCTGCCAGAGCCTGGAGCCCCGTGGGATCAGGTGCGTGAGGGGCAGTGCCGGCAGCCACTGAAGATCTCAGGCAGGGGGCACTTTCTGTGCGATTGAAGGTGTCCTCATCCACCAACGGCCTCTGTTTAATGATCAAGCCAATCCAACAGCTATGTTGGTAGGACGTGGGATTAATGAGGCCTAATCGCGGCTTTCTTCCTTGTGCAAATTAGGAGAAGGCTTGTTCACTAACCCAAGGTGACTGATCCTCACAGATGGGTGCTTTGGGTCACGGGGTCAGGGCCACGTCCATGAGAGTGAAGAATTACTGAGATGTATGCCCCATTGGCCAGGTCAGGGGATGGCACACATCGATTCACTAACAAGCCTACTGTGCGCCAGGCACTTGGGCCGCCATGACAAAGGACCACAGACTGGGGTAAGCAGTCTTAAGCAACAGGTGTTTACTTCTCACAGTCTGGAGGCTGGGAGTCCAAGATGAAGGTGCTGGCAGATTCGGTTCCTGGTGAGGGCCCACTTCCTGGCTTGCAGATGGCCACCTTCTTCCTGTGTCCTCACATGGCAGGGGGAGGGGGGGAGAGTGCCCTCTGATATCTCTTAAGGACACTAATCTCATCAAGGAAGATCCCAGTCTTATAACCTCATCGAAACCTCATTGCCCCCCAAAGGACCCAGCTCTGAATGCCATCACATGGGGGGGGGAGGGTCAGGGCTTCAATATATGAATTTGGAGGGGGACAGAATTCAGCCAGTAGCAGCCACGGTCCCTATCCTTGAGGGGTTCCCGCACCTTCGTGGGAAATCACTAATACACACATAGCTCAGAAAGGTCTGTCCAGTCAGCTCTTGACTAAATTGTCCCAGCCCCAGCTCCCTGACTAAAGCTTGTTCACTATGTCATTTAGCCTCACTGTGAAGTCAGTGACTGTGGCAGGGCAGTGGTACAGGGAAGGGGGGATGCTGCGGCGGGATTGGCCCACCAGGTCATGTCACAAACCAAGGGCAGGTCCCAGGCCTCCTGTTAGCCAAGCCCCTTCCACTGCCACGATCACTGGCTTCTCCAAGGGTGGCCTGGCATTGTCGACTTCAATTTTTTCCCCCCTTCATTGTAAAATACTAAAACTAGGCCAGGGAATACTTAGGAAGAGCATGTCATAAAATCAGACGAGAAGGTCAGATCTGTCTTAGTGGTTTACAATCCCAAATACTCGAGAGCATGCTGAGATAAAAGGGTTTCTCAGGTGAACAGGAAACGACCATAAGCAGATCAAGATTGTAAAGGACTTTGGTCCACCTCCAGGTAAGTGCAGGTCCGTGGTGAGGACCCACAGCCAAGCTTCGAACGGGCCAGATGAGCTTGGGGGAGCTGGGGTTCTCGGAACCGCCTGTGTCATCCCTGTGTTCCTCTGTGAGAAGCAGGCTGGGAGCTAAGAAAAATGACCTAGGAACTGGGAAAATGGTGGTTCTTTGGCAAGCAACCCGAGCTTCGAGTCGGCCAGCAAGCTGGCAGCCTCCTCAGGAGGACTGGGCTTCCTGCTTGCCCAGCCCCAGCCCCAGCCCCGGGGAGCTGCCAGAGGGAGAAGAGGCTGGGAGGCCAGTGGGCAGGTGCACGGACAGGGAGAGAGCGGGACCAGCAGGCACTTGGCGGACAGCACCTGGGGGATGCTTCTGAGACCTTTTCCTTTTATTCTTTAAGTACTTTGGTTTAAAAAAATATATATATATCGACCTTTTGGCAAGAGGAGAAGTGTTGGGGCTGGAAATAGTATGTTCTCACAGGTCACTGCTTCTACTGGATCATGGCAGAGAAGAGAGAAAAATGAACAACATCCTGTAGGTTGTCCCTTGGGTTAAAAAGAGAGTGGTGTCTCCTAGGTTGCTCAGATCTGGAGGGGGCGGTGCCCCAGACAGGCACTGTCCAGGTAGAACTTTCTGGGATGAAAATATTCTATAACTGTGCCGTCCAATCCCATAGTCACCAGCCACATGTGGCTACTAAGTACTTAAAATGTGGCGTGTGAGGCTGAGGAACTGAATTTAAAATTTAATTTTAATTAATTAAGCCACGTGTGGCTGTTGGACAGTATAACTCTAGGAATAACGCCCCTATTAAGAAGTAGGAATGTTGGGTCTCTCCCTGTCACCACCCAAATCTAGAAAGAGCTTGCTTTTGTTGTTGGGAGCCGTGGATAGAGTCGGAGAGCTCTGGGGCTGAATCCTGGCTTTACTGTGTAGGCTGCAGGACCCCGTGCAAGGAACCCATGCAATGCTTGTGGTGTAGCGCCTGGCACACAGCAAGCGCTCAATGAATAGCCGTTACCACCGTTATTTTAACAAGCCCTGTGTGTGGCTACGTGCACAGTGTTTGTACAAGTGCCAAGTTTACTATGGAAAGAGAAGAACAGGGTTTTCCCCAAACAGAGCTCCATCCCATAAGGAGGGAGTCTCCACCTGTGTGAAGGAGGCCAGCTGTAAGTTTAAGGGCTTGGCTGAAGTGATCCTAGGTCCCATCTTGGGCTTTAATGTCAAGGAAAGAGAACTTCGGAGCCGATGAGATCTTGCACCCACAGCCCCACGTCTCCAGCCAGGTGCCGGCAGGGTCTCGCGGCCGGGGTCGTGGCTGTGCCTGCAAAACCTCATTCCTTACATCGCATGGGCATGCTGACTGGCTGCAGGGCCACCGTCCCTCCACGGCTAGCAGCTATGTCTTCCGGACGTGCATTCATTCATTCTTTCCGCAGAGATTGGCTGAGGGGCAATTAGATGCCGGGCACCTGGGATCCAGAGATGCCGGAAACACAGCCCCTGCCCTTTGAAGCTCACAACCTGGTGGGAGAACAAAGGTGTGGTAAATCCCAACTTGAAGTCAGCACAAGATGCTTGAAAGGGGATGCGAAGTGAGAAGTGATAGTTGTCCTTTTTGGGGAGATGGGAGGAGCGAGTGGGGAGGGGGGAGTGGTAGCCCCGCGGAGCAGGAAAGGCCTGGGGTTCAGCCCAAAGCAAGAGGAGCTGGAGGAAAACCGGGCTGGGATCTGCAGGGGCAGCGGTCTGGGGCTGGCCAGGGGAGCACACGGGGTGACTGTCCCTCTAGCACGGCCGCGGCGTGTGGGATGGATGCTGTGCAGGGCCCTGGGCAGGGCTCCGCTGGGCTGTCCACACCTCTGCCCACAAGGGGGCCATGCGCCTGCTCTCTGGGATGCTTTGGCTGTGAGCAACCTAGGCCTTTGTTAGAGTCCAACGTCCAGCTGTCACACGAGCCTTGTGGTGTGGTGGTGACTGCCATGCCTGCCCCGGGCCCTGCCTGTATGAAGAAGCATGGCTTTGTTTGCAGAAAGTCTCACCATCTCCATTCTGGGGTGTTCACCACAGCACATGGGAACCGTGGGGGGAGATGCGTGTGTGTGTGGGGGGGGTGCATGTGTACGAAACTAGAGAGATGAAGTGACTCAGCAGAACTCATTCATGGGCAGAGCAGAGAACAGAGGCCTCCGGGAACCCCGGGTCCTCGGCATCGCCCACCAAGACGGGGTGGGTCTTAGGGGGTGTCACCTCCCTCCCACGCCCGTCCCCCAGCTGTGTGCCTTGCCTCTTCGGCACAGCTTACTTAGAAAATGCTGCTAAAAATATGGGTGACATCCTCGGGTACGTTGTTGGTTTTGCTTCTGAAAAACCTGGTTGTTGACTAGGTGTCCCCATTTGTGCTGTTGCTCTGTCAGCTGACAGCCTCTGCCACCGGAGCTGGACAGCTGGCAGGTGTGGCTGTTGGGAGAACAAAGTTCCAGCACCAGGGCCGGGGGTGGGGGCGGGTCATCAGCGGTTAGGGGGGCCTTTTGGCAATGTCATGGGGACATCTGTCCTGGTGAATTCATTTCTTGTGGCTTCCCAGGATTCCCTCCCTGGTGCCTCTATTTTAAATGCCAATCTCCTTGGCATGTCTGGCTCGGGAAGCCCCACTTAGCTCTGTGGGAGCAGCATGGTTGGGGTGGCGTGGGGAGTGGGTCCTGCAGGGGCTGAGAGGGCCAGAGGTGGACCCGCTGGGATGGACTTGTCCTCAGAGCGAGATGTGATAGCGGCCAGGGCTGATCTTCAGGTCTGCTGTTGAGAATAAGGGGTGGAGTGTATTTCCAGGTGGACCCCACCTGGAACTGTGCAGTTCCCAGGAAGGTACACTGAACACCTGTGGGTGACCGGGCCTGCCTCATGGGGCCGGGAGGCCTGCGTCTGCCAGAGCCCCTCCTCAGGGATGGCGCCACCCCAGCAGCCACAGCCACCATCTGTTGTAAGGAGCTCCGCCTGGGCCGCCACCTGGCAGCTACCAGGGGCCACAGAGAAAAGGGCTACTCGATATTCCTCCAGCACTTACAGTTTAAAAAAAAAATCACTTTCCCTTCTGGTCTCGGTTTCTTCATAGAAGTATTAATTCGGGGGCACTTTTTTACCCTGGACAAGATGATTTCCAGTCATAACCATTGCACCCTGTTTCTGTTTGGGGTTCTAGGTACCAGAGTGGTGCTGGGGAGAGTTGGGGGGTGGGGGCTGCCTTCCCATCTGGCCTCTGCGGGTCTGTGGGGAAGCTGCTCCGTGTTTCAATTTTATTTTATTTTCCCATCTATAAAAGAGGATAATGATACCTGTACAACCTAGATGGCACACGGTTATTGGAAGGCTCCCACGAGATAATATATGAGAAAAGCTTTGTAAAGAGACAAGTAATGTGTAGGTAAGGGGTATTATTATTGAGGGTGGTTGAAAGCTGGAATTAGCCCAGCCCTGTCCACTGGGGTGTTCTAGGTGTTCTAGGGGGCTCTTTTATGGGATATCTTGTATGGGGTATCTTTGGCTTGACCAGAATGTGTCCAGTTCGGAGGAGGTGGGGAAGTTGGGGGTGTCACTTCTTCCAGGTCCCCTGCCGTCCTGGGGGCAGAAACCGGGCCAGAGGGTTGTGGGGAGGCTTTGGCCACACAGTTAGTTCGGGCCGCTGATTCTGCCCCTTCCACGGCTGTCTCCCACCCTAGACACCCCGCTCAGAGAGGCTCCCTGGCAGGGGCTCCCGCCTCACCCCCTGCTCTCCCTCGCAAGGAAAGGCCCCCACACCCCGCTTCCTGGGCTCTGGGGGCAGTCCGTGGGCCTGGCCAGGGTAGCGCGGCTTTAGGACGAGGGAGGTGAGGACGAGGCTCTCACTGCCGGCTTGGGGCTCGGACCATCCTGAAATGGGAATGGCTGAGGCCGGGGGCCGGGGAGCTTGGGGCGTCCCGCCCGGCGGGGCGTTCTGCTTGCGAAGCGGCTCCCGCCGGGTTCCCTCTCCTGCCTCCTGCCCGGGCGGGCGCAGCGCTCGCAGCCCTCCTTCCTCCGTCAGCCAGGTCGTTGGCGAGTTAGACCTCCCAGCCTCACGGGGCTGCTGTGCGGCTGCGGCGACGCCGGCGACTGCGGCGCTGCGGAGGAGACGGAGGGGCTCGGGAGGCGGCGCCATGTGAGTCCCGGGCCGCCGGGGCTGGGGCCGCGGCGGGAGATTACCGTATTTATCGAGGCCGGGGCCGGACCCTTGGGGGCGGGTCACTGCGGGCGCGCTACCGTATTTGCCGGGAACCGCGCAGACCCTTTTCCCGGAGCTGGGAGCGCCGCGACTTAATTACGTATTTATCCAGGGTTGCGTGGTCCTCCCGGGGGTGCTGCGGGAGCTGGGGGTGGGTTGCATCCGTGCCCCGAGGGAGCCGGGGCTTGCAGCGGGGCGGGGTGGGTTGAGGCAGCAGGGTGGGAGGCCTACGTGTTTTCGTGGGGGCGAGGTTGCGGCGCAGAGTTTACCGTGTTTCTCTGGGGTCGCTCGGGCCACGGGAGTTTGCACGGTTGTGTGCGGAGGTCGGGTGGGTGGGGTCAGCTGTTTTGATTCATGCAGCTATTTCATAAAAACAGCGGTGCGGGAGGCTGGCCGTCTTTATGGGGGCGAGGGAGAAGGGGCGCGGGAGTCGCTGCGGGAGAGTTACCGTATTTGCGCTGGGCAGCGCAGACTCTAGAGGAAAGAGCCACTGCCGGAGACCGGAGGAACAGGGGCGCAGCCTGGGCTGTGAGTGCGGGAGGGGATGGAGGAACTTGGGGGAGAAGAGGGGGCCGTTGCTTTAGACCTTTCTCCGTAGTTGGGGGGCCCTAGTCAGGGATATAGCTGGGGAGAGTGGGGAGGCTGCCTGGAGACAAGGCCAGGCTGAGATTGGCCGAGGGGACCATGACGGTCTGTCTTTGCAAATGTCAGTGCCGCTGGCTGGGGAAAGCCTCGTGGGTGGGTCTACTGCAAGTAGTACTTGTCTCCTTCGCCAGGGTGGGTGTGTGTTCCACCCTGGCCTGAGGGGCGGGGGAGACAAAAGGGGTATCTCGGAGCTCCCACTCTGCAGATAGGTGGACTGAGGTTGTAGTAAGCAGTGCGATCTGCGAGTGTGAAGGCCTGCGTGGAGGTCTAGGTCCCTGATGGGGGTGGAGGACTGCAGGGGGGTGCCCGCTCAGCCTCCTCTGGAGCAGGCCCCAGGGCTCTGCAGGGGCCCTAGGTTTGTTGGGGGGCATGCAGGTGGTGGCGGCAGACAGGGCCCTCCAGGAGCAGGGGTGCTTTGGGTGTCTCTAACCCCGTGGTGGTCGGGACAGTCGTGGTGGTCGTGTGTGTGTGTGTGTGTGTGTGTGTGTGTGTGTGTGTGTTTTGAGGGGAGTTCAGTTGATGAGCAGCTGGTATATTGAGAAGAGCTTTTGCCAGTGAGTCAGGAAACTTAGGGCCTAGCCCTGGCTCACCTTGTGTGACCTTGGGTGAGTAAGCTGACCTCAGTTACCCCATCTATAAAGCGGGGCTCAGGAAGGTCTGCTCCTTCCCCCGGGTTGCTGTGAGCACAGTGGGTAACGATTTAAGAGGAATAAGAGGAACGCAGTGCCCTGGGGAAGAGGACCCTCTGGAACCAGCATGAAAGGGGTGGAGCTGAACCTGGGGGTGTTTGTCGAGCGTGGAGCCAGACTTCCATATCTTGGGGATGCCAAGAGGAATCAGGCTGAGACCAGCTCCTGGGAGCTCACCTCCCCCTCTTTCAGGGATCTGCAAGCCTTTTACAGGCATGCCTCATTCTGATAAACACAGAGCTGCTGCCCTTAATGTTTGATTGAGATGACTCTCAAGTTTACAGGGTTTTCGTGTTGTTTCTTCTTTCAAGCTTTTCAAAAATATCTTTGAACCACCGGTGACCCCACCCTTCCCTCCAGATTGGGTCTGCACCCCCCTCCTTGAGATTCTAGAATGTTGGAGAGAGAAGACCTATCCAGGGGCAGGCTAACTTACAATACTAGAAGCCCCTGAATCTCACCTATGGTCATTTATCCAATGCTTGGAATGGCAGGCACAGTGCTTGGCACTGGGGATAAAAGAAGGAGACAGCTCTGTCCTTAAGGCATGCGCAGGGCTGGGAGACCGAGGTGGCCGTGACTGGCCTGGATGCAGTGTGATGACGGAGGGTTACAGGGTGGGCCATAGGGCCCCGGAGGGGCTGGAGGGATCAGGGAAGGCCGTGGGAGCAGGCGGCACTTGAGAAAGGCCTGAAGGAGGGGCGGGCTGTGATTAAGGTGTAGAGGAGAGAGAAGGGCATTCCAGCAGGGAAACATTGGCTCGACCAAGACTGTGGAGGGGCAGATGCTGAAGTTGTGGGGAGCCAGTGCAGTGTCCTCCCTGAGCTTGGGGGCCGGCTGGTCCTTAGATGCCCCCCACCTCCCTTCTGACTCCTCTCTCTGCTTCTGCCTCTCCAGGGGCTGGTGACTGCAGCTGGAAGTGCCCATGACAGAGCTGGCGTCGTCGGGGGGCGGGTCCCCTGCGGGGGACGGGGAGGAGGGCCTGGGGGACGAGCGAGGCCTGGTCATCCACCACCCCGCCGAGGAGCAGCCACACCGCTGCCCACTGTGCGGCCAGACCTTCTCGCAGCAGCCCAGCCTGGTGCGGCACCAGAAGGCGCACGCGGGCGCGGGCCGCGCAGCCGCCTTCGTGTGCCCCGAGTGCGGCAAGGCCTTCAGCGTCAAGCACAACCTCGAGGTGCACCAGCGCACGCACACCGGCGAGCGGCCCTTCCCGTGCCCGGAGTGCGGCCGCTGCTTCAGCCTCAAGCAGAACCTGCTCACGCACCAGCGCATCCACAGCGGCGAGAAGCCGCACCAGTGCGCGCAGTGTGGCCGCTGCTTCCGCGAGCCGCGCTTCCTGCTCAACCACCAGCGCACCCACGCGCGCATGCCCGCACCGCACCCGCGTCGCCCCGGCGTGTTCGGGGAGCGGCGGCCCTACTTCTGCGCCCGCTGCGGCAAGAGCTTCGCGCGCGAGGGCTCGCTCAAGACCCACCAGCGCAGCCACGGCCACGGGCCCGAGGGCCAGGCGGCCCATTTAGGCCGCGTGCTATGATGAGCCCCAGGCCTGCCGCCACCTCTCTCCTGGGCCAGGGCCGCTGGGGCCGTGACTCCTGGAGATGGCGCTGGGCTGAGGCCCCCTGTCTGGATGCAATCCCTGGAGACGGGGAGGGCTGGCTTGGGGTCTTGAAGGAATGGGCCGCTGCCGGGCTTGGGACGCCTCCTTCCGTGTCTGCGCCACCCTCTGGCTGGCCGCCCACAGCTGCTTTGGGGCCCTGCGTTGGTTTTCCTCCTCAGGCTCACCCGGCCTAGAGTAGGTGAGACCCAAGGGCCACCCGGAGCCCCTCTCAGGCCTGGGCAGGGGTTGGGGGGACAGGCAGGGAAGGTGGGGTGCACTGGGCTCTGGGTCTATGACTAGCTTCCTACTAGATCTTCATTCCCAGAATGTCAGAGTTGAAAGCCACCTGGAGAGGGCCACTCTCCACAATGCCCAGGCCACCCTCAGCCCCCAAGGTGTCCTGGCTCCAACACTTACTATCTGGTGTACTTGAGAAGTCATTTCACTTTGTGACTCAGTTTGTTCATCTGTAAGTTGCATTTAACAAGGGACTTCTTCCTGGGATATTGTGAGGATTGTGGTTTAACATTACCAGATAAAAGAGGGTGACCTCACTGGTCCGAAAACATCTATTGGGCACCCCGGTGTGTCATGCACGATGCTGTGCTCTTGGGAGGAGGTACAGACATAAAGCTTTAAGGGGTGACACTTGGTGCTCACACAGGGTATGCAGAGCATCCTAAGGGACAGCCTATCGGGTGGTCCGGGAGGTTGGGGGAGGGGATTGGTGTCACCCAAGGCAGTCTGATGGCTTGAACTGGGTTCTGGGGATGAATAGAGGTGCTCTAGGGAGAGCAAAGGTCGAGAGTCTCTGAGGCAGGGATCAGATGGAGGAGGCTGATGTTTGCCCTCCAAGGGACTTTGTGGTGGGGGAGAGAGGACACCAAGATGTTTAATGAGGAGAGCACGGTGATCTCAGGCATGCAGCTCAAGGAGAGATGGAAGCACTGTGAGGACAGGTCAAAGTGCGATGAGCAGGAGCCTTGAGAGTTGTGGGGTCATCTGGGCAAGAGAAAATGGGGCCCCTAGCCAAGAGGCTTGACCAAGGGGAGAGTCGGGCCTGTACCCTAGGCCCCTGATTCCAAGTTGGTGCTCCAAAGCACAGGCTTTTTCACCATTTAGCAGATGAGGAAACTGAGGCTCACCCAAGCTTGCTCCAAATCTCACTTAGTACGTAGTGGTAGGGCAGGGCAAGCCTGGTTCCCAAGACTCTTCATCTCTACCGTTGTGCCTTTGAGGGCGGCTCTTACTGGTGGGACATGGGGTGTCAAGGATGTGGGGATGTGAGTGGAGACCAGGTGCCAGGATCCTGGGCAGGGGTGCCCCTGGGTGGTGTGGGGGCTTGGGGGGCCATGGCATCCACAGTAGTGGGTTGGGAGGAAGGGAGCTGGGGGCTTGGAGGGGACCTGCACTCACAGAGCTCTTGCTCTCTGCCCAGCCTGTGCCACCACCTTGCTAGGTGCTGGAGACCTGTCCCCGCCCTCTGCCCTTCCTTAGAGCTTCGTGTCTCCTTGGGGTCAATGGCCCTCTGCTTGCCACTAGGTGGCTGCTGCAATGTGGCCGCTGCTACGTGGACGAGTACTTAGTGGCAGAGATGAAGAGATTAACCCGGGACCTGGGACATCTGGAGCTCGAATGCCCTGAACTCAAGTTGTCTCAGTGGTAAATGGGATTGATAATCCTGGAGTGCTTGGTAGGGGGCTAAGAGGACTGGCTCAAAGCACCGGACAAGTGCAGGGTGGCCCAGCTGACCGCTCCCGCCTACCCATGGGGGGTGGGGGTGGGAGGGGGCGAGGGGGCCTGGGCAGGGCCCATGTCTGAGCCCCAGACCTGACCCTGGTCTCTTTGTCTCCATGAACAGATGTGGAGTGGGCAGGCCCTCTGGGCACAGAGACAAGGAACTGGGCCCCATGGGGACCTGCCCACTGGCATGAGGACACGTCCCCTAAGAAGACCTACCTTGGGAGGTGCCCTGCAGAGGGGAACTGTGCAGCCTGGAATTGGAAGCGGGTTCTGTGCTCAGTGGAAAAACTCCCCAAACCCGGTGGGAGTCCCAGCTGGAGAAGCTTGTCCTGGCTGCCCGGCCACAGTCCACACTCCTGTGGCCGCAGGGACAGTACCTGTGTGGAGAGCCGGCTTCTCTGTGCCTGCCTGGCCCCCCAGAGACGGTGAGGAACTGGCCTACGAGAACACAGCAAGTCGGTGGCAGACCTGGCTCCAGAGGCAAAGCCTTGCCCCAGGTGTGACCCATACCTGCGGGCTCCACTCGCCGCTCAGAGCGGTGGTTCTTAATGCGTGGGGGGCATGAAGCCCTTTGAAAGTCTCACAAACACTAGGAAGCTTCTCCCCAGGAAAACACGCATACTCATGTAGACACAAGAACCTGCAAGCAAGCTCGGAGCTCCAGGACCTAACCCGCCATGCGCTCCTCACCTGACCAAGAGCCTGGGCCACCCTGCAAGTAGCATTTCTCCCTCCCCGGGCTGAACTTCCTTCCCTCGTTCAGGAATAAAGGATTCTGAGGAGGGGACCCTTCCAGTCACTCTCTTCTCCCGGGCCTAACAGTGCCCCAGGCTTCTGGAACCTTTCCTCCCTTCCGCAGACATTGCTGGAGGCTCCCTGGGCGGGGTTTCTCATCTCTGGTTTGGGGCTGCTTACTCTGGCTACCTGGCTGCTGGTTTTCCCCACGCAGCCTGGACTCCAGTTTCACTGTGGAGGTGGCCGGGAAGCTGGAATTTTCCTTGGATGTGGGGTGAGCAGGAGCTTGGGCCAAGTCTACCTGGGAGAGGGGTGCTGCTTCCAGCATCCAAGCCACGGCGGGGCTGTGTCCTGCCAGACAGGAGTTTAGCGCAGCTGGGCATGGTGTGGGGACGGCTGGGGAGGAAGCTCAAGCCTCGCTCCTGGGGCCTGCCAGTGTTGGCGTGGACAGTGGGAGCAAGCTGGCCTGGAGCTCACTGGCCTCCTTGGAATGAACCACTCAACCTGAAAAGGTGTGGCCAGTTAGGGCTGGGATGGGTTTCCGATGACAACCAGGCGTCACGATGCCGGTTCTATTTAGTGAGACCCTTGGCGGGTGGGGAGAGGACTCTTGCCATGGGATTCAGATCAAATCCCAGCAATGTGAGTTGTGGGGGGCACAGTGGAGTTGTTCAGGTGGGATGTCCCAGGGCCAAGCTGGGGTTTGGTTAGGGTTGTCGGGAGGCCTCCTGGGCTCCCAGCCCGGGACCTTGCTGGTCGCGTCTCCCATGCGGTTCGGTTTGGCACAGAGGTTCTCACGGGCCATCTGCCATATGCCTCATCCTGGAATGACACACCGCTCGGGGGGGGGGGGAGATCAGAGGAAGAGGAGGCAGTCTGAGCTCCAGAAGCTTCCACGTGCTCTGATCCTTGGCGCACCTGAAGGGAGCCTCGCAGATGCACCCCTTCTCCGCTGGTTGTCCTCTCATCTCCTCCCTTCCCTGTAACTTCACGGCCTGCATCCGCTGTTGCCTTCTCCATCTTCCCTGGAATTGCTCGGAAATGTGGCCCTCTGCCGCCCTGCTGAGCCCTCTCCTCTGCCAGGCCCTCCACCCCCGTCCTCCGAGCTGTCCCCGTGTCAACACGCCGTCTCACCCTCGGGTAGCACGTGCAGCCTTGCACTCCGGTTTTCTGTGCACGCGCGTGTGCATGTGTGTGTGAGTCTCCAGCTAGACTGTGAGCTCCCTGAGGGCAAGGGACGTGCCATGTCTTCTTGAACCCCAACAGGGTCCAGCACAGGGCTGGGCTCATAACACTCAGGAAATACTTGTCGACTGGCTGGTGGGCTGTGGGGTGACTGGTGGTGAGGAGAAGGGGAGGGCCCGTGAGTTCACACGCCGGTGCATTTCACTGGGGCGTGAATTGGCTCCCCTGGGGCAGGAATGGCCATGGGAGCCCTCAGGTCCCCCCATACTTGGGGCAGTGGGACAGGAGGGACCCCCCACATGGCTACGCAGGAGTGCGTGGGAACGGTGTCCGGGCTGGATGTTTCTGTCGGTCACTGAGACCTGCTGGGGCTGACCAAGTGGAATAAATGTTCTCTCGACATCAGCTGGTGTGAGCGGTGGTCATTTGGGGCTCAGCTGGGAGCAGGGGTGGCTTCTAGCTCTGCCGCGTTCCTAGCTCGAGGAGGCACATTCCACGGTTGCCCAAGGCTGTAGAGAGCAGAGCTCATGAGCCACAGCATGGCAGCGATGGTCTGGATGATGACTGCAGTCTGGATTTGGGTAATGGATTTTGGGGCCCCTTCAAGCAGCTTCAGCTGTTTGCTCGGCTGGGAGTGAGGCCGGGTCTGCTGAAAAGCTGCGTGGTGATCCCGGTCACCCCTGACACATGGCCGCTGAGCGTGCTCCTCCCAAAGGCCATCCGTGCTCCAGGCCCGCCACTGCCCCCCGGGGCACCGTGGCCCGCCACGTATCTCTCCGGAGCTTGGTCCCCTCGTCTGTGACTGCCGTGCTCCTCCTACCTGAGAGTTGTGAGGGCCGAGTTAGAATGTGCATAAACTCTGCCAAGCAGGACGCGGAGGCCGGGGTTTGCCGTCCCTGTCCTCGGGCTGAAGGGGGACCTGGCAGTGCACCCCTTGGTGTCAGAGCCCAGGAGTCTCCTGGAGCAGAACGTGCTGGAGGGCGCGGGGATGTCAGGTCTGCCACCGGGTAGCGGTGGATGAGTGATTTCCCTCCTGCGGTTGGTGAGGCGCTGGGCCTGGTCATGGCCAAGGCTCACCCCAGAACCTTGCTCCTGTGTCCTATTCTTTTTTTTCCTAAGATTTATTTATTTGAGAGAGAGACAAAGAGAGAGAGAGCAAGGGAAGGGGCAGAGGGAGAGAGAGAATCTCAAGCAGACTCCCTTCTGAGTGCAGAGCCTGACCTGGGGCTCCATCTCCAGACCCTGAGACCATGAGCTGAGCCGAAATCAAGAGTCAGGGGCGCCTGGTGGCTCAGTCGGTTAAGCGTCTGCCTTTGGCTCAGGTCATGATCCCGGGGTCCTGGGATGGAGCCCCTTGTGGGCTCCCTGCTCAGTGGGGAGCCTGCTTCTCCCTCTCCTCCACATTCATGCTCTCTCTTGCTACCTCTGTCTCTCTCTCTCTCAAATAAATAAATAAAATCTTAAAAAAAAAAAAAGAAAAAGGAATCAAGAGGCAGACACTCAACCGACTGAGCCACCCAGGTGCCCCTGTGTCCTCTTTCAATCAGATTTGGGGCCACATCGGTTGTTTCTATCAGCCAAGGAAGGTCCTGAGGGGCAGTAACTCAAGGAAGGGGACTTGGGAACCTGGGTCTGTTGGGGGAGAATCAGGCAGGACTCTTGTTCAACTGGAATTGACTAATGCCGAAATGGGGGAAGTGTGAGCTCATGCAGTGGTGCAGTGACTTGATGGTGACAGCGGGGACCCTAACCCGTCTTTGGCTCTGCCCTCCCTCTTGGGGGCTGCCTCCC
This sequence comes from Ursus maritimus, assembly GCF_017311325.1. Lineage (NCBI taxonomy): Eukaryota > Metazoa > Chordata > Mammalia > Carnivora > Ursidae > Ursus > Ursus maritimus. The sequence continues at coordinate 6,551,684 of NW_024425563.1, read as the reverse complement.
CAGCTCGCACACGGGGCAGGAAGAAGCCCTCTGCCTGCTGAAGCTCGTTTCTCCCCTAAAGGTCTGAACCCATTGCAGGGCTGCCTGGGCGGCAGAGGGCAGCGATCTGAATGGCCAGGCCCTGGGCCCGCACTGTTGCCGAGGGGTCAGCCCCGCCTGGAGCCCATGGTCTGCAAGTGAGGGGGGACGACCAGAAGGAGAAGGCAGTGAGTGGGCTCCAGGAGGATGGACTGACGCTCTGGCTCCTGACCAGCGCCGCCAAGTCACCTGGGACCTTGTAAGTGCATGCTGGCTGCCCCGCTCCAGAATGTGGTCGGGAGCTGCGTGTCGGGGACACCCCCCGGGCAGCTGGGTGTGTAGGCTGTCTGCACCGTCTTCCCCTCCTCCCCGAGGTGGGCCTCTGGACTCAGACGTTCCGTCCACACTTCCGTCTAAAGGAGGAGATGGGGATGTGCATTCCTCTGAGGCAGGCTCGTGGGTGTGGAGACAGGATGCCACCTCCAGCGGGGTCCACGTCCCTGGCCGCCGCAGTGCCCACCCCATCCTGGGGATGTATGCCAGCAGCGCCTATCCTGACCTGGAGAGAAGGTCCCGGAGGGTGGCCAGTCCTGGGTGAGGAAGCAGGTGGCTCACAGAGCAGTTCCTCCCCCCACTGTGCACCCTCCGGGTCCACCTCTCCCCTCTGTCTGAGCCCCGTCTGTCCAAACATGGCCAGGTCTCAATGTCCTCCCTGTCATGATGCCCGAGTGAGAGGATGTCTGCCACGGCTGCTGCTGGTGCCACGCCAGATCCCCTGTCTGAGCTGTTGTGAGTGCTGGCTGCTAAGGGTTCACAGCTTGTCACCTGTGGGGCTGCCCCAGCCAACCCCCACTGAGGCTGACATGGGCAGGGGGGGCAGCTCTGAAGTGCAGCATGGCCTCAGAACTGCCCGGGGGATCAGAGGACACCAGTTTCCAGCCGAGACCCCATCCCTGGCTCTTTTCCCCACCCGATCTTACTTCCCACTCCCTTTCTCCAGAGAGCACTTTGCAATAGTACTTATTCACCTTGGACAGAATCCTTGTCTCAGGCTCTGCTTCTAGGGACTCCAGACTAAGGAAATGTCTTAAGGAATACAGGCTTAAAGCACTTTGCATGTGCAAGAGGTCATGACAAGTATCTTTTTTTTTTTTTTAAAGATTTTATTTATTTATTTGACAGAGATAGAGACAGCCAACGAGAGAGGGAACACAAGCAGGGGGAGTGGGAGAGGAAGAAGCAGGCTCATAGAGGAGGAGCCTGACGTGGGGCTCGATCCCATAACGCCGGGATCACGCCCTGAGCCGAAGGTAGACGCTTAACCGCTGTGCCACCCAGGCGCCCCATGACAAATATCTTTATTCGGTTCTGTGTGGGGCCGGTTACCCGTAGGCTTCTAGCGGAGAACTGCCAGTGGATGAACAGATTGGCGTGGCCATCTCTTCTGTGAGGGGCCAGGCCAGAGGCCCTAAGTGCTGGTGTGGCAGCTCCTCACCCACTGCTCTAGGGCCCCTCCCAGCTGCAGACAAGGCCTTAGAATCTAGACGAAGGGTCAAGGGTTGGGGTCTAGTATAGCTGTGTGGCTTTGGCCAAGATCCTTACCATTTTTTAAGTAGTTTCTCTCTCACTCTCTCTCTCTCTCTCTCTCTCTTTTTTAAGATTTGTTTATTTATTTGAGAGAAAGAGAGAGAGAGCACTAGCGAGCCAGGAGAGGGGAAGAGGGAGAAGAAGCGAGAGAGAATCTGGAGCAGACTCCCCACTGAGCACAGAGCCTGACATGGGGCTTGATCCCATGACCCTGAGATCGTGACCTGAGCCAAAACCAAGAGTTGGATACTCCACCCACGGAGCCACCCAGGCACCTCAAGATCCTTACCATTTTGAACCGCAATTAGTTCTGATCCATGGAATGAGCCGTGTAGACGAGCCACCCCCCAAAGTTTCTTTTAGGGTTGAAGTTCCATAGTCACTTTCTGACTGCTTGTGTGGGCTCTTTTGGGGTTGTAAGGAGCCGAGACCACTCTGGCTGCAAGGTCTCATGAGATGTGAGGGAGGCCCTGTAGCTGTGTCCCCCAGGAGGGCATTCCTCCTCCTTGGTCCCAACACTTCTCCTGTGACTCAGCTGAGCTCCTTCCTATGGCTGCCACCTCTTCGACTCTGGAGCAGAACTAGAACTAATTTTTTTTTCTTTAGGCAAGATGACTGCAGTTTCTAGCTGCACAGACGGAAAGACACCTTGGAGCAGACCTTTGTTTCTAGAAAGTCGTCCGTTAAACCCACGTACAACACATTCTCACGGCTCGTCTCAAACTAGCCTGGGACTTGGACAGCATTTCAAATGCAGATGCTTCAAGACAGTTTGTTAGCTGTGTGTTTGATAATCATCATTGTGATTTTATTTTATTTTTTCCAGATTTATTTATTTGAGAGAGATAGAGCGTGTGCTGAGCGTAGAGCCGGACTCAGGACTTGATCTCATGACCTGAGAGTCGGATGCTCAACAGACTGAGCCCTCAGCAGAGCTCCTGGGGATCGGGGCCTCTGAACTGTGGGAAGGACCTTTCATTTGTGAGGGGCCGAGCTGGTCCTTCTCCTGGCGCGTGGAAACCCGCTAGGGGCAAGCAGTGCCCCTGACGTTAGGTTTAAGGCATGTGGTTCAAGAGAGCCTTTGTGTCTAGGAGCAGTGCGAACTGTGTCCACGTGAGGGCCAGGGGTGCACTGGAGGTGGGTGGCATGGGGGTGCACAGGGGGTCCTGGGAGGTGAGAGAAACACAGCCTGAGGATCACTGGGGACAGGCAGCCTCCCCCGCAGATGAGCACTCCCAGAACCCCCTGAGTGTATGTGCGGCGTGGGGCTCCTGGAGGAAGAATGGATCATACAGGGTTCTTGGGATCGGGGAGGACTCGGTCTTGATGTGAACATAAGAAGTGTATTTTGGGCCAGCAAAGGAGGACACACTGGCCGTCTTTCCCACCTGAGGTCCGGTGTTTGCCGCGGCGCCTTATCGCTAATGCTGCTTTCTGCCACTGCCCTTGGCTTCCTCGCCTCCTGCCCTGTGTGTCCTTCTCTTTGTCTCACACACAGAGTCCCCAGGGTGGATTTTGGTGTGACTGGCCACTGTCCCTTGAGGGAGTCCCTTGGATACAGTCCATTCTCCCGGCACAGCCGACCTCGCCGGTGAGCCTTGGGAGGGTACCTGCCGAGCAGGCACACACCGGTCCTTATGGCCAGGGTGGTGAGGGGCAAAGGGTCAGGGTCAGTCCGGGGGGCTTATGAGGGCATGTCTGAGCACGTGTCCCGGACAGCAGTGAACTGACAGGCGGTGGGCTGTCTTTCTTGTCCAGCCGGTACTCTGCTCTCTCCCTTTGACTGCGCAGATTATCCCATATGCCTTGTGCGCTTTTTTTCTTAAGATTTAATTTCTCAGGGCGCCTGGGTGTCTCAGTCGGTTAAGCGTCTGCCTTTGGATCAGATCATGATCCCAGGGTCCTGGGATCGAGCCCCGTGTTGGGCTCTCTGCTCAGCGGGGAGCCTGCTTCCCTCTGCCCCTCCCCCTGCTTGTGCTCTCTCTCTCAAATAAATGAATAAAATCTTTAAAAAGAAAATATTTAGGGGCGCCTGGGTGGCGCAGTTGTTAAGCATCTGCCTTCAGCTCAGGGCATGATCCCGGCGTTATGGGATCGAGCCCCACATCAGGCTCCTCCGCTAGGAGCCTGCTTCTTCCTCTCCCACTCCCCCTGCTTGTGTTCTCTCTCTCACTGGCTGTCTCTCTGTCAAATAAATAAATATTAAAATCTTAAAAAAAAAGAAAATATTTAATTTCTCATGTTTTTGGTTGATCTCCAATAACAACATTTGAACATCATCTGATGGTTCATTTTCTTGTGTGTAAAGCCCTCAAAGACTCGGTGAAATTTTGCAGGTCTGGGACCGAGGTGCCTGACCCTGGGAGCCCAGGGAAGAGGTCGATGGCCTGGGTGCATGAATGCTGGCTTTGACTGGGTTTGTGCTCTGGGTATAGTGCTGGAGTTGGAACAAAAATATCATTTTGGGAGCTTCTTTCGGTTTCTATCGTCTCCCCCTGGTTGGTACGTATTTATAGTCACTTCCCCCTACGGACTGGAGAGTATTATACAATGAGACTGTTTTGTTGGCCAGCGTGGGAGCATATTCGGGAAATCTTAACAATATGAGAAAATTGAGAAATAGGACCAGTAAATACAACAGTCCTATTTATGGGGCAACTCTCAAAAAACCCCCAAAGATCACTGGAAGATCATATTCTGTGAACTCAATGCAATAAAATTAGAGGTAATTAATAACAAAACAACAAAAGTTTCTGTACATTCAGGGACTTAAAAACGCACTAATAGTTCACATCACAGAAGAAAATGTAATGGACATGACAAAATATTTATGAACGGATGGCTATGAAAACACTGCATTTTAAAACGTGTGCTGTACAGGGGCGCCTGCGTGGCTCAGTCGGTTGAGCATCTGACTCTTGATTCGGTTCGGGTGGTGATCTCAGGGCTGTGGGATCGAGCCCTGCATTGGGCTCTGTGATTAGCGGGGAGCCTGCTTGAGATTCTCCCTTTCTCCCTCTCCCTCGGCGCCTCCCCAACTAGTACTCTCTCCCTCAAATAAATGAATAAAATCTTTAAAAAAGCCAACTTGTGCTGTACAATGAAAGTAGTAATTAGAGGGAAACTTTAGCCTTATTGCACTCATCTGAAGAGAAGAAAGTTTGAAAACCGATAAGTGAAGAGCTCAACTTAAAACGTTAGAAAGCGTACAACAGAATGTGCCCCGAAGAAGAGGGACACAGATAGAAGTCAATAGGGTGGCAAACAAAATCCTATTAGCGACTCAATAAAACCCGGACCAGTTCTTTGAAAAGACAAATAAAATAGACAAACCTCCGGCTAAAAAGAGAGAAGACACGTGTAAATGATGCTGGAAACGGAGAGATTGTAGCTGTGCGCACAGTGGAGATTTTGAAAAATCACAGAAGAATACCACAATTCATGACCATTTACAGTCACAGGAAATGAATAATTTTCTGGAAGAACATAAATTATCCAAAGACACTTAAACAATCTGAATACATCTATGAGCCTAGAGTAATTGAATCAGTCATCAACTACAACACTCCCTCAACCCCCCAGATCAAGATGGGAGGCCCAGGTCACTTTAACCGGGAAGGTGTGTCAAACTTTTGTGAAGAAATGATCCTTCATCTACAGTCAGTTCCAGAGAATGGGGGATAAACATTTCCAAACTCTTAACGAGGTCAAGCAAAAGCTTGAAAACGAAACCAAACAAGGACAACACAACAAAGGAAGATTTTTAGGTCAATGCCACTTAGGGATATAATCACACAAATCCAAAACAAATATTAGCAAATCAAATCCTGAAATCTATTGAAAAATATGTCATGGCCAAGAAGATTTTATGGAACAAATATATGGATTGTTCAACTTTGGAAAAATCTGTTAAAGAAATATACCCCTTCAACAGAGTGATGGAGGAAAAACATGGTCATCTGAATAGATGTAGAAAAAGCTTTAGCTAAGACTCGATGTATTTGTAATTAAAAACCCAAAACAAAACCAAGTAAATATAGGACAAAACCAAACCCAAACCCATCTTTCATAGTTACCGCTGTTGTCTGTTCCTATGAATTGTTTCAAACGTAATGAATCTTTTTGAGATGACACTTCAAAGTTAGCAAAGTTGATACATTGCTGGTTGTAGACATTTCAGCAAAGATTTATTGATTGCGATTGTGCAGATTTTTTTGGGTATTTTGAATTAAAAACAGTCTTCAACGTAATCGTAATTTTACAAAACCCGTAAGCCTTCCAGTTGTACCTGTGGCTAATGGATAAATGGACCTGCTTGGGAGAATTATAGAATTCCTATCTTTCCCTCTTTGTGCACCCAGTAAATGAAGTTATTTCCTTCTTAAGGTTCAGGACGTGTGAGAGTCCTCATTTGGCTGACTATGTGGTTAGGTATCCAGAGCCTAAATAAGACAAAGAGGATCAGATTGACGTTGTTTAAGGATACAAACTTGCAAGGCAGAGTAAATAAACCACAGAGATCTATCCCACAGTACAGCGAGTATAGACAACAATATTGTACTATAATTATGTAATGTGATAGATATCAGTAGAACTGCAGTCATATTAAAATATAGAAATATATCAAAGCAACACATTGTACATCTTGAACTTCCACATGTTGTGTGTAAAATGTATTCAAGTAAGAAAACAACCCGGAAGAGGCTGCATAGTTACGCTAGACTTTGCAGCAGAGGTCGAAGGGAGAGTGGTGCCCTCTAGTGCACGTTTGGAGAACTGACGTTCAGTGCCTTGGACTTCGCAAGGAGGGCTGTTTCCCAGAAGGTGCCCCGGCCACGTTTTTATTAGAAGCGGCAGGTCCGGGAGCTTGTGGGCTGTCAATAAATATGCCTTGAATGAATAAATAGAGCCATCGGGTTTTTTCGGAGCCTCCGTGGAAGTGAGTCAAAAAAGCCGACTTGTCAAAGTAAGTTGTCCCCTTAGAGATGAACTGGTCTGACGGCTAATAGAGGAGAGAAGGGAAAATTCCAAGCACAGAAGCTTTGTGCGTGTTTCTTTCCTGGGTTTCGAGAGGAAATAAGATGGAAACTAGAGTCACTTTCTGAAGAGAGCTAGCCAAAAAAAGCTAGCAAAGGAAGTTGGCTCCAAATAGCCTGACTCGTCCTAGGTGGGAATAGCTGTGATATGGGCTGGTGCCCGGAGCCCCTGGCTGAGCCGGCCTCAGGACCAGAGGGAGGGAAACTTGCAGTAAGAGTGGGGAAGCAGCCACGAGCTCAAGAGCTGTGGGCTGTTTTCATCAGTCAATAAATCTTCAAAGTGTGGATGCTCTGCAGGAAATCTGAGCGTTTACTGGGTATTCAATAATACAGCTTCCTCGTAGTTATAATTAGTTACTGTACTCATGTTAATAAAGGATCTTTAATTTCAGAGATACACACGGAATGGAATGCTGTCTGGGATTTGCTTCGACCAGGACGGGGGGTGGGAACCAAGGGGATGGAGCACAGGGACCACGTGTTGATAATTTGAAGTCAAGCAACAGGTAGCTGGGCTCCTCTCACTCATTCTATCGTTGTTGTGTGTTAGAAGATTTCGTAGTAACAGCTTAAAGCATGCTTGCGCTCAATGCTAGCCTTTCAAAATTTCCCTTAATACTGCTAGCAAAGCTAGTGTTGGTGGGGGAGAGGAAATGTTTGAGTTCAACCCCTGCCCACCCCTCGGAAGGAAGGTTCTGGAAGGCTCCGGGCCATCCTTGAAAAGAGCAACTGTGAAGAAGCCAGCACACACAGCTCGCAGTCTGTTTAAAATGGTAATTTCCTGGTGAAGGTCCAAGGAGCGGGGTGGGCGTCCATTCCAGCACCGTGTCTTTATCAGGCTCTGAGAAGCCATCCCTAAAGCCTAGCGGTTTAGGGGGAGCGTCCGATCCCCTGCCTGGCTCAGGCATGGAGGGTGTCCCCTGGCGCTCCAGGTGACCTGCCCGTTGGAGTCTGGATCTGGCGGTTCCACTGGTGGGAGGCACTGAGAGATCTTGAGTCAAATGAGAGAAATGCTCAGAGAGGCTCTCTGCTTCACCCTTTGCCTTTACTGGCTTTTGTGGGGTGCCAGGGACCCCACTCCTCAAATTCGATGTTCACATACTTCACCAGTCCCTCCGTGCCTGCTTGCCACTCCTGGGGCGTGGGTTACAATCTTTTTTTTTTTTTTAAGATTTTATTTATTAATTTGAGAGAGAGGGAAAGCGAGAGAGAGCACGGGGTGGGGGTGGAGGAGCAAAGGGAGAGGGAGAAGCCGACTCCCCACTGAGCAAGGAGCCCTTTGTGGGACTTGATCCCAGAACCCTGGGATCATGACCTGAGCTGAAGGCAGCCGCTTAACCGAGTGAGCCACCCAGGCGCCCTTGGGTTACAATCTGAGCTAGCATTTATTAGGGACCCCCACGGGATGGGCACTTGATCATTTACAAGCAGAGTCTCATTCAGTCCTCCCCCCTGTGAGTCTCTGAAGTGTGTTCCACTTTCCCTATTTTATAGGAGAGAATGGACGCACGCAGAGTGCCAGCACTTAGCCAGGGATGTGCCGTTCAACAGTAGCAAAGGCAGGACGCAGACTTCCATCCACCAAGCTGCCATCATGTGCATCAGGGAACACAGGAACCAGGTCTTCTTACCTCCCTTCTCGCAAGGGGGCACCATGCTTGGACAAGTGCACAAAGTCCTGCGGGGGGTCCCAGCTGGGAAGGCAGAGTTCGGGTCGGGCCCCTTCCTGCAGCTTTGGGCTTTCTCCTTTCTTCTCCAGCCCACAGCTTATCTGCTCTCCAGGGCGGAGCAGCTGTGGATCCAGAGCATTCTGTGGGCCTTGGTGCCTCTCTGCCCTTTCCCACCAGATTTGAGTGCCCGCTCTGTCCTTCCTGGAGCAAATTCTCCGTCGGGTATTCCACACTCGGGGCATGAAAGGCTGCTTGCTCTGCGGCACCAGACATGGCCAGTTGGCTTTTCGTGCCCATTCTGCCCTTCCAGCTTTACCTCTGGCTTTCTGCGTCTGTGGCCCCAATGCCCACCTGGCCTGCTCTCAGCACCCCTGAGATCCAGCTTTCCTTATTCCTTCACTCACCAAAGTATACTCGTCTCATGACCCATGCCTGAGCCCCCTGCTAGGGCTCATGAAAATTCATTCAGGCCAAGGGGTCACAAGTGACAGGGGCTTCATGTATTAACCCTCCTGCATAAAATTAGCATTCTAACTGGGTCTTTTATGCCTTAGACCAGAGGCCCGATGACAGTGTGGTGTTTGGGACATGGGGGAGAGAGTCTTTAGGGGAGAGAGGCCTTTCTCGTGACCCTCCAGCCTCTCCTGTCCTGGGGTTTGCCAGAGACACCTGGGGGACAATGGGCAGAGGCAGCTTTAGCCACCTCCCTGCATAGTGAAAGGTGCATCCACTTTGCAGTGAGAGGACCTGAGATTCAGCTGCGGATTTTTTGTAGATGCCCTTTATCAGGAGGAGGAAGTTCCTTTCCATTCCTAATTTATGGAATGTTTTTATTACCAAAGAGCATTGGATTTTGTCAAATGCTTGTTCTGTGTCTCTGATCATGTGGTTTTTGTTGTTTATTCTAGTGATATGGTATATTGCGTTAATTGATGTTAAGCTGTCAAACCAACCTTGCATTCCTGGGATAAAGCCCACTTTTTCTTGGTGTATAATTCTTTTTGTATATTTATGGATTTTGTATGCTAGTATTTTGCTGAGGATTTGTGTGTCTGTATTCATAAGATATATTGGTATTCTATTGGTATAATTGGTATATGCTGATATATCTGTATGTATATACAGTGCATGTGTGCATGTGTGAGGTCTGTTTTGGAGGGAAGTATCTTTTGTTTTATTTATTTTAAGATTTTATTTATTTATTGGAGAGAGAGAGACAGAGGGAGAAAGAGAGAGAGATAGAATGGGGGGATGTAGGGTCAGAGGAAGAGGGAGAAGCCCACTCCCTACTGGGGAGGGAACTTTTAAATGTAATTGACCAAGGGTTGCTAACTCAGGATGACCGGCTGGTGTAACTGATGAGTGCCAGCAGGTGGCAGCAGAGAATCATCCCCAGTTGTCAGGAAGCCAGGGCAGAAAGCAGGCGTTGGGGATGGGTACCCCGTGGAGACAGAGCTAGAAGCTGCCAGAGCCGGGATCCAGGGGGAACCAAGAGCAGTTTGGAGACAGAAGCAAGAGAGAAAAAGGGCAGGCTGGTCCTGGGAGCACCTGCTCCGGAGTCAGGAGGTGAGGAGGGTAGAGGTCGACTTGATTGCTCCTGGCTCCCACCTGGGACTTGGTGCAGCTTTACCTGCCCTGAAAGTTCGTGCCCTTTCCGGCCGTGTTGCACTGTCTCTTACGTTGACTTTTATGGTCCTGATGCTTCTAATTCATTATGCTTCTGGAATGCATGGAATCAAATACAGGTGTGGTGTGGCAGGAAACATCGTGGGCCAGGAGTCAGGACACGTGGATGTCACACCATTGCCGTTAACTTTATTTATTCAAAAGAAAGGGCCTTTAAACTTTTGAAAATATTTTTCTAGCTTTATTGTGATATTATTGGCATATAACATACATAAGTAATGTGTCAATGTGAGGATTTGATACCCCATGTATTGTAAAATGATGATCAGACTAAGGTTAGATAACACCTCCATCTCTCACATAATTCTCTTTTTTCGGTGTGTGTGGTGATAACATTTATGACCGACTCTCTTAACAACTTTCAAGTATATAATGTGATTATTCTCTGCATCTCGGAAAGAGTTGACTCAGTCCTTGGCCCAAGAGACAGGCTTGGCGGGGGTGTCCCAAGGGCACCATCTGCAAACCAGGCTTTTCGGGAAGTTTTCATTTAGCTCAGAAGTTCTCACGGCGAATGATTCTTTATTATCCGTCCATATTTGGTCCATCAGAGCCTTAGCGCTGGCCCTTAGCCCACGGAGCAGCACCCAGGTTTGAGAAGCAGGAGGCAAGCGACCCCGAGGTTCTTTCTGGCTCATGGCTCGTCTGTTGGCCCCCTTGCCTTTCAGCCCGCTGTTGTTCTGGTGTGCCAAGTCGCCTTTGTCTGCTCTGCCCTAGGGTAAATACCGTACCACTTTTTACGGTATTTACGGTACCGTAAATTACGGTAAATACCCCTCACCACTCGCTGCTGATGTCACTTTAGCGGTGCTAAAGGCCTTGACACTGCGAAGTGCATCTCCAGGAGAGCTGGCCCAGGGCTAGATGCCTGCTGATTTGCCCAGGCTTGATTAATCCCCGGGAAGGAGGAAGATGTAGCTTTCCTTCTGGTAATGTCTAGTTGGGGGGGATGGGGGGGGGCTCTTGAAATGCTCGCACTCACATCCTTGGTCCCCCAAGCCCCGCAAAGAGCTGTGTGGCCAGGCGAGCTGGATTCTACCACCTGCCATTCCTGGTACCGGGGGTACCAGGATGATAATATCTATGGGTTGATAGCAGAAAATGCAATTCTGGCCACATATATAATTATCAATTTATGATAAGCCCAGGCGAGAAAGGGTAAGAGTGACCATGAGTGATGACTGACTGCTTCCTTGATTTTTTCTAACATCTTCCAACTTCTTGTCCGTAGGTCCAGAAGAGCCACAAACTGAAGTTTTGTTAAGCCACATCTTAACAATTGGCGATGTGAGAAGGGAAAGACCTATTGGTCAAAAATACAGAGGGGAGGGGAGAAGAGGGCAGGAAGGGGTTGGGAAGCAGGAAGGGGAGCATGTCCTTGGGGAAGGGGGACAGTTTGCCCTTGGAGGTGTCCAGCGGTCCCTCTGTCTTTCTGCTTCTCTTCCTGTTCCCGGTATGAAGTCCTGGAATGCTCACCTGTGGCCCAGGCCACGCGAGGAGGCTGAAAGACGGGGTCGTGGCTGAGGGGTGGGAGGCGTCGGTTTCTACCACGCACCAAGTCCTGAGGAAGGCAGACCGAATTCCCATTCTTCCAGACACACAATCGAAGGAGGCTCCGGGAGGAATGTGTCACTCCTGGGGTTTATGTCAAGAAACCCAGAATGAAGGAGTGTGTGCTTTTCTCATGTACTCATTCATTCCTTCCCGCACTCTTTTGTTCATCCGCGGATGGGCGCGCTGTCCCTTACGTGGGCTGCGTGGCGGGAGTTGGAGATGCAACTGGAAGCAAGATGACGAGGTCCTGGCGCGCAGGGATCTCTCCTCGTGTGCAGCGGTGTTCTGAAGAGGTGGGGATGAACCAGACACCCGAGAGGACTAACTTGGTGTGGAGGTCGCGTCATGGCCGAGAGCCTTGCCTTTCCGCTCCCAGTGTGCAGCTGGTCAGGATTCGCAAGGTCACGGTCATGCCCGCGCAACCATGCCCGCCATCCATCCGCAGCGCTCTTCATCTTGTAAAGTTGAAACCCTCTGTCTGTTAAACCATAATTCCCCATTCCCTTCTCCCGAAATCTTTGCTCTTTATAGGTGAACAAATCTGGAGAATTTGGAGAAACTTCTGGAAGAAGAACCAGTGTGAAACTGTCTCCCCTCACAGGAAGCTCTGGGAGGCTGTAAAGCTCTTGCTGAATTTCCCAGAAATTCCCCTCCCCTTTATGCTGACATGTTCCTTCTCTCTGGGTGGTTTCCTTTATGTCAAAATCAGGTCTCTCACTAGCTTTTAACTACTCTTGACCTTTCAAAAGTCTGATACAAACACACTTTTAACCTCCAAAAAGCTGTTTTGCTACCATTATCAATCACTTGGGGTTTAAGAACTTCCTATTTTCACTGGCGATTCAGATCTCAAGGACTCTTGGGCCTGGCCTGTGTCTCTAGAACCTTCCAGAAGCAATTCAACTCTTTAATTTCTTTGCTGACAGCTGAGGTGCAGAGAGAATGACCATCACCATAACAACAAGGGAGCACTTCATCTTGCTTAGCAATAAACACAGCAGGACACAGCCAGAAATCAGGACAGCCCTGTGTGGCCCTTCACTACAAGGGACCACCACGGGTCTCACGGGTCTCCCTGCTCCGTGCTCTGGAACCTCACTGGAAGCGGCCATCTTGGGCCTTATGGAGTGGGGAGGTGGAGTAGTGGGGGGTGGGGGTTCTCACAGTTGCAGAGGCCACAGAAAAGTGTCTCATGACTGTTTTCCCTTGGGAAGTAGGGAAGTAGGAGTGACACTCCTCTGCCTCTAGATATGCTTTTTGGCAGCAGCCCACTGGGTGTCTGGTGGGGGTTCTCCTCGGCCTGTCAGGGCCCCTTTTTAAACACTTCCACCTGCTCAGCACCCGATGGCAGTGTGGGCAGCTTCCCGCTTTCCTGGGAGACAGCAAGGTCAGCCTGGTCCTGCCAAGACGCCAAGCTCGCCGCCCGGGGCTCACCCCCTCTGCTGAGTCTCCTTTGGAGAAGAAGGGACAGAAAAACGAAGATTTCAGAAACCAAAACCAAAAGTAGCAGCAGCATCAGGGGGGAAAAAAATAAAACCACTCAGAAAACCTCAAACCAAAAACAAATTAAGAAAACAAATTAAGAGCACCCTGGGGGACTCACAGAGTGGGGGTGGTGGCTGCAGCCCAGGGGGTGGCAGGGGACCTAGAGGCTCCAGGGAGGCTGTAAGTTGGAAGAAAGCTCCCTGCAAATCCTCTTCTGCTTCTTCTCCAGCCAGCAGCGGGGCGGTGGCAGGAGCGGATGTCCCGGGATCCTGGAAAATGTCCTGCCAGGTGCCGTCAGAACCATTTGCAGGGGGAGCTGCCCTCCCTTCCCAGTGCCCTATGCCTGGTGTTAAAGGCTGAGGCCAGGGCGCCTGGCTGACTTTATCAGCAGAGTCTGTGACACTCTTGATCTCAGGGTTGTGAATTCAAGCTCCATGTTGGGTGCAGAGATTACTTAAAAATCAAATCCTTAAGAAAAAAATGAAAGAAAAACAAAAAGCCTGGAAAGATCACCTCTTCCCAAGGTGATCTTGGGCCTAGATACTACACCTGCAAAATTTGCAGTAGGAGAGAGAAATTAGGTGGTAGCCCGAGGGGAGAGTGGGGCAAGGGAGTTTTCTTTTTAAAACTGGGAGAACATGCATGGCCGCATGCTGTTGGCAGTGGTCCAGGAGAGAGGGGGCACAGATGGTCTGGGGCGGGGGGCACTTGCCAGAGTGACGTCCCTGAGAAGGGTGAGGAAGAGGGTTGATGTACAATCGGAGGAGCTGGGCTCAGGCCAGGGTCTGGACAGGTCGGTCGCGGTAATGGGAAGGCAGGTGGAGTCCGTGGCACAGCCCAAGGCTGGGGGTGGGGGTGGATGGGGGGGTGGAGGGGATGTAGCAGTGGGGCTTTTGGACCCACTGGTTCTGCTTTCCTAAAGAGTGAAGAAGTGAAGGCACCCACTGAGTGGGGAGGGGAGGTGGGGGAGCATTAGAAGAGAGGAGAAGCTAGGAAGTAGTTGGCTGGGGCGGTGGGGAGGGGCTGGGGCTGCGCCTCCTGGGGGTGATGCCCAGCATTCAGAGCCCGTCAGACCCCGGGACCATAACCAGGAGCGTGAAGAGAGGCCAGCCAGCAGGTGCGTGTGCCCCCGCCAGCCACTCCCGCCAGGCAGGCACAGGTGTAGCCAGGTGTGTTCGCGTCCCCCAGCCCGGCTAAACTTGAGATGGGTTGGTCCTGACTCTTGGTCCACCCCCCATACCTTCCCCTTCTTAGACAATTTACTTCAGAAAACTTGTAATTGCAAATTCTTTCTCCACTCTTTGGAGATGCAAATCTTTATAAAGCCTCCTGCCAGTGTTACAACCCAGAACTGTCTTTCTCAAAGATGTGGGTGCCATCCCTTTGAAATGTACCCATCCCTGGCGATGCCGGCCCATCTCCCAGTCTCTGTGGGAGGGTAGAAGCCTAACTGATGTGGGTGCCTCTCCGCGAACCCACGTGGCCTAATCATGTTAACCAGTGTCCCCTTCACGTCCTCTAGCACTTTGCCACCATCTCATACCAACCCTTCCAGTCCCAGCCCTGCTTCAGCAGCTGGCCTCTTGTGCTCACCACTGAGCCCTGAACAGTCTTCCTTGATGGGGTAGCTTCGTCCAGGGCAGGTTTGCTCTGACCCTTCCCACGGGGCTTTGGTGTCTGATCCCCTCTCCCAGGGAGGCTGCAAAGCAAAGGTTCTCATCTTTCCAGGACTGCCCCCCCACCCCCAGGGAAAGGATTCCTACTTGCATTTCCATTCTTGCTGTGGCCCAGTAGTTTCTTATTGCTTTATTGCTTCCTGGATGCTTTTGAGCAGAAGAAAACATTTTTCTCTTGTTTAATTGCAATTGTTTCCAGTGGAGGGTTGATATAAATAACATGGGAGGAGGGAGCAGTCATGACCTTTGGGACTTCTCTGCCTATCTTGTCTCCAGTGCCTGAGACTCAGTGTCCCCAGGCTGAAGCGCCCATCTCTCCCCCGTCCCTCCCAAACATGGGCCTCCCACAGCTCTGTCTCCATGAAGGCCCCTAGAAGTGCTGTGACCCCAGACATTCCACAGCCAATCGGCCTGGGGTGACCACTGGCCTCTATGTGAATGAGAAAATGGTGTCTCTTCTTCAAGTGAAACATTTATAAATAAGCATATTATTTCTTAATAATTACTGTAACAAACAAAGACTCTGTTTGAATAAGACATTTCATTCCATCAGAAAACTGTCAAAATATACACATTTAGTTACAAGAGACTTCACTACCATCTGCCAACGTTGTGGTAAACACAGCTCCCATCGATGAAGTTAAACAACAGATAACACAACTTTTCGGAGAGAAGGCACTGTCTACGCTGTGAACAGCCTCCCCTTGATGTGGCAGCCTGGGCCCTTGCAAGGGCAACCGTTAATTAGTCTCTTTAAAAATTATTTCGTTGTTTCCGTCTTTTAAATATATCATCAATATGTTCCTTTTTCCACTGTGCGTCAAGCTTGGACTATTGCAGTACCCTCTAGCTCGCTCCGACCTCCAGCCTGACCCCACCTCCCCATGCTGCTCACAGCACAAGGAACGCCTGCCTGCGGGGTTTGCCTGAGGGTCCTTTGCAGGGACATTTCTACATGCCCTTCACGACTTAGGGTAGGGGGAAGCCCCACTGTGTGGAGCTCCCGTGTGTCTTACAATGTCATCCATGACAGTATCTGCCATAGAAAATGAATGGTTTATGGATTTGTTCCTACGTTTGTTTCCCCACTTGGCTGTTTCTCATCTTGTAGGATTTATGGAGCTTCCTCTTTGCTCCCGTGGCACCCTGACCACATCTCTATATAATACATGTTCTATTTCTCCATAACCATAGTTCAGTCCCTCTTCCCATCATTTGACTTCAATGGAGATTTGTCTTGCGGGTCTTTGA
The DNA here is from genome assembly GCF_017311325.1 of Ursus maritimus. Taxonomy (NCBI): domain Eukaryota; kingdom Metazoa; phylum Chordata; class Mammalia; order Carnivora; family Ursidae; genus Ursus; species Ursus maritimus. Next base: position 6,535,721 of record NW_024425563.1, on the reverse strand, counting down.
GCCCCTGTACCTAATATGGTGCCTGGCCCGGTAGAGTCCTCCTTGTTTGCACAGTTTGTGTCTTCCAGGCTTATATAATGTTTAGAAGGTCAGCCCTCTCCCTCCTCACCCCCACTGAGAGGAAGGGAGAAGGGAGAGGAAGTGCTGGGGAAGCAGTCTTGGTGCCCTTGTCATTAGCCAAAAGGCCACTAGGGGGCAGAAAACCCCCATCCTTCCCCCGATGCCAGCCCATCCAGCCTTCCCCGCAGAATTCAATTTTCCAAGAAGCCCATGTGCTGAAAGATCATTTTGCAAAATGGTCAACTCAGCAGGTAATCAGCTTGCTAAATCAATGAGGAATTACTTGAAGCTGTGGTTTTACTCAGAATGCTCCCCAAATGCTTAATGTTTCAGAAGAAGCGAGCTTTTCCTGAATTCAGTTTACTATTTTCTCTATTTTGGGGAAATGATATTCCACTAGGCTGTGACTCTCTGCCCTCGAACTGACCTCCACTCTCCTGGGATGATCACGGGGTGGGATTGAAGGCTTTTGTCTGATTATTTTAATGAATTGATTTTATGTGACTTGACCTAGCACCCTAAAGAGGGTGGGGATTGTTTCTAGAATGGGTCCTCCTTACTAGGGGCATAAATGGGTGGGGAATGGGAGACGCTGCTTTTTTTTTTTTTTTTAAGATTTTATTTATTTATTTGAGAGAGAGAGAGAGAGCAAGAGCAGGGGAGGGGAGGGGCAGAGGGAGAAGCAAACTCCCCACTGAGCAGGGAGCCCTACTCAGGGCTGGATCCCCAGGACCCTGGGATCATGAGCTGAAAGGCCGCCGCTTAACCGCTTAACCGGCTGAGCCCCCCAGGCGCCCCTGTCACGGTGTAGCGCCAGTGTCTCCAGGTTTTCTTTGGCTTTCTAAGGAGGTGGAACATGAAGACCAGCCCAGAGGGGAGGTGGACCCTTACTTAGGACAGAGCAGCCCCTCAGAACCTGCTCAGGGCCCTCCCTGTTCCTCTGGGTCTCTCTCTGGGAGTCTCAGCACCACCTCAGACCTTTCAGACCAAGCCTGGTGAGCTAGTGTGAGCTTAAGGCCATGGCTCCTCAGCGTCTGCAGCGCATTAAAGTGTTGTCAAGGGGATGAGCCTCCAGGACACGCCGTAGCCAAGCGAGGAAGGCTAGTCACAAACGGGCAAACACTGTCGGATTCCACTCATACGAAGTATCTAAAGCCCGCAAAATCATAGAAGCAGAACGTAGAGGGCTGCCTCGGCGCCTGGGTGGCTCATCTCGTTAAGCACCTGCCTTTAGCTCGCGTGGTGATCCCAGGGTCCCCGGATGGAGTCCCCCCCCCATGCGGGGGGGTGGGACTCCCTGCTCAGTGGGGAGCCTTCTTCTCCTTCTCCCTCTGCCCTTCCACCAAGCTCTCTCTCTCAAATAAATCAATCAAATCTTAAAGAAGAAGAGGAGGAGGAGGAGGAGGAAGAAGATGGAGGAGGAGGAGGAGGAGGATGAGAAGAAGAAGAAGAAGAAATAATTAGAGAGGCGGTTACCAGGGCTGGGGGAGGGGAATTAGGGGCTAATGGGTACAGAGTTGCATTGTTGCAGGATGGGAAAGTTCCGGAGCTCTTTGCAGAGCAACGAATGTACTCGAGGCTCCTGAACTGTGCACTTAAAAAAAGCTAAGATGGTAAATTTATGTAATATTATGCGTGCTTTGCCTTTCTAAAAACCATAATAAAATAAGTCTGTTTCAGTGTTCAACTGCGTTCGGCGGTAGGGAGCTTTCGGAAACTGTCATCACTCACAGAAAGGGAAGGGGTGGCAGCTCTAGCATTTCAAACGTCTTACTAGCTCTAGGAAGGAACCTCTTCGCCTGGGAAGCAGCGCGTTCCCCAGGTCCGGTTGGAAGGTCCCCCTGGAGGGGTGTGAGGAGTTGCTGGAGGTGGGGGTGGGAGAAAGAAAACAGCATCTTCCCGGTTTCCGCAGTCTTGGGAAGGGGCCTCGGAGCCGGGGTGGCGGAGATCACCCGGAGGAGAACGGCCCCTCCCTGGCCTGGCTCAGCCTCCGCAGGCGTCACGGTGTCCGACCCGGGGACGGGGAGCCCCTTCACAATGACCGTCTCTGGGGACCCTCCCGAAGCTCGGCCTGGGCCCCAGCTCCCGTGCCGCAGCCCCAGACCGAGCCTCCGCTCTCGCGTCCCCACTTGCCCTTCGGTCGGCGGTCGCGCGAACCTGACACCCCTGCGAACTCCACCCCCACCCCCAACTGCCTCCCGTTTGTACATCAACGTAGAAACCTCTTCCTGCTAGGAAGCGGAGTTCGTCAGAAGGATCCCGCCCCTGGCGCGCCGGGCTCGCCGCTTCTTTCTCTCCACGCTGCCCGCGGGGACCTCAGCGACGTCCCCGGAGCCATGGAGCCTGCGACGCGCCCGGAGACCGGATCGAGGTGCGTGCGCGCTGGCGCGGGGGCCGAGATGGCGGCAGGTGGCGACCAAGGGGGGCAGCGGGGGCCCCTGGAGGGCGGGCAGCGGGCTCCGGGCTCGGGCTCCCTGGCAGCCAGCCGCTCAGGCCGGGCCTTGGTGGGGGGCTTGGGGGCTGGCGCGCGGGTCACGGCCTTCCAGGGGGAGGGCGTCCTCGCGGGGCGCCCCCACCCGACGTGGGGGGCTGATGGCAGGGCCGGGTCTGGGCCGGAGGGAGCCCGCGGGAGGACACCCAGCCTCCCTGCGAAGCTAGCAGCTCGGACGTCGGTCTTCCATGTTCGCTTTTCTAGTATTTTCCTCCCTGTGCACTTTTGGATCCTGTTAACTGAGCACTGAAGATGCCAGGGGTTGCCAAAAAGACTCTGATTTTAAGCCTCCTGGGCTCTCACCTTTGAACTCTTTCTCCTCCTCCTGATGACTGACCTGCTGGGCTGGGACTGAGTCCTCACCAGACTGGGTTCTGGAAGCTTCTCTGGCCATCTTTTTCTGTGGGTGTGAACTGCCCCTTAATGTGGGACAGATCCCCACAGCACTGGGATCTTTGCTTAGATGGCTGAAGCCACGTCCCCCTTGGGCTATATCCTGAGAAGTGCAGGCTGCTGGAGTGTCTCAACTAAAGTTTTGGAGAGAAAGTTCTCTTTCTTCCTCTCCATTAACCTGCTGGGTGTCTCCAGAGTGGTCTGGGAGATGATGGGAGGGGAATGTGGGTAAAGGAGAGAGTGAGGGAAGGCGGTGTTTTGGCTCCTTTTTGTCCTTAAAAGTGTTTTTATATGCTGGGGAAAAAATGCCACAGGTTAGCAATTGCCCACAAGAAGGGAAGGGGGTCCCGTTTCAATATGGCGGCCTGGCTAGGAGTTTAGCAAAGACTAATTTAGTTACTATGATGGACAATCACGTAAAACAGTGGAGCTTAGGTGGGAAATAAATTCCTTTCTTCTTTAGACCTGCTGGAGGTGTCTGCTTCCTTCAGCTATTTAACCACTGGGGTCTTTTTTTTTTTTTTTGAATTAAAAAAAATTGATGTACAAAAAATACCACTTCACTGGCTTGGGATACAATATAAAGTTACTTCTCTGTCTCTCTTTCTGAAAAGACTTTATTTATTTGACAGAGAGAGAGAGAGCACAAGCAGGGGGAGCAGCAGGCAAAGGGAGAGGGAGAAGCAGCCCCCTGCAGAGCAAGGAGCCCGACGGTGAGCTCCATCCCAGGACCCTGGGATCATGACCTGAGCCGAAGGTAGAGGCTTAAAGGACTGAGCCACCCAGGTGCCCCCAAGTTATTTCTCTTTTATTATTCAAAGTGACATCACTACATCAAAAACTAAGGATGTACTCTATGTTGGCTAATTGAACATAATAATAAAAAAATAAAATAAATACCTAATAAAACAGAATGAAAATGAAAAAGAAAGTGACATCACTTTTATCTCCCTCTTCATTTCTAAAAACTGTTTTTCCTCCTTTCGTCACCCCTCTCCCCCATGATCATTCATTTAAAGCCCCTTATGGAGCATATGCCACCTGCCAGGCACGGTACTAGGACCTCAGGACACAGGAGAAGACAGGCGTGGTCTCTATGCTTGTGGAGTTTCATACTAAGGGAGAAACTAGAACATAGAAGCTAGGGAGAGGGTCTCTTCATTCAGGGGGGTGTCGGGGTACAAAGGTACTCTTAGAAGCGTTGCAAGAGTGATTGGACCTCAGCCACCAAGAAGTCTGTTTCTTCTTGGCGTGACAACTCTGAGGTGTGTGGTCCCAGTGAGGCTGCTTTGCCTCCTGCATCCTGTGGAGATCCAGAGACACAGGTCTAGAGAACAGCCCAGGCCTCCATCCATGGCCCGATGACCTCCTCTGCACCTCACTCAGTCCACTGCATTTTTTTCATGGTGGGCTTCTGGGAGGAGGAGTCTGTGCACTACCTTTCCTGGCTTCTCCCAGCTGCAGGGCTCTCTGGGCCCACTCTCCAGTTCCTTCAGCTGCTCGTCTTTGTTCTTCAAGTCCACAGCCATCCACTCAGTCACAAGCCGGTACTTAGCCCCGAATGCCTTCTCTAAGCTGTAGATGCGATGGTGAACAAACCAGGGCAAGTCCTCCTTCTCCCGGGACTTACCTTTCAGTGGTAGGGAGACACAAAAGAAGCAAGTCAAGGCACCGTGTGAAAGGTGGCTGCCGTGGTTTCTGGGAAGCAAAATAGAATAGGGTGGGGGGGACGAGGAGTGCTGGTGGGGTGCAGCAGGGAGGGTTGCTCTTAATTATAGGATGACTACAGAAGGCCTTCTGCACTACAGGGACAATACGGTAAAGACCTAAAGGAAGGGAAGCTGCCTTGCACAGGTCTGGGGGAAGAATGTTCTAGCTCAGATGAACAGCCAGCACAGAGCCCCAAGGTTGATGTTTGGGGAACAACAGGGAGGCCAATGTGACTATAGCAGACAAAGCAAGGTGGAGAGGGGTGGGGGATGAAATCGGAGAGGCAGGTAGAGCCCAGATTGGGTAGGGTCTTGCTGACCACTGCAAAGGCTTTGCCTGTTACTTCAAGTCAGTGGGAAGCCATTGGGGGATTTTGGACTGATGAGGGACATTATCTGTCTCTTGTTTTGGTAGGAGCACCCTGGCTGTTGATGGACAATAGACTCTAGAAGGATGGAAGCAGGGGGACCAGTGATAGTGATATTGCAGAAGTCCAGAAAAGAGCTCATGATCAGTTCAATCTGGAAAAATCACAAGAGGCTTGACATGGAGGTGACACTTCAGCTAAGTGGTGAAGAATGGGGAGGAATTTTCCAGACAGACAGGAGAGTGGTGCAGGGAAGGGCATGCTGGACCTTCTGGATAACTGGAGCCTAGGTGGCAGAATTGAGGTGGGGTCCCTGATTAAGAAGGCACCCCCAAATGCAGGCTACACATTCTTTTTAAGCCCATGTGAAACATTTACAAAAATTTTATTGGGCTAAAAAGTAAATCTCTACCAGTGACAAATATTTTATACAGATGTTGTTCTCTGGCCAGAGAGTAATAATATTGGAAATAAATAAAAAGATAGCAAGTCTCCCAATACATTTTTAAATTCGATAATCACTTCTCCTAATTTATGGATCAAAAAGAAATAATGGTTGAAATTAGACCATGTTTAAGACTAACCAACAAAAAGAGTGGAGGGAATGACAACAACATGAAGATATCAGTTCTTCTAAAACTAAGCTACACATTCAATGCAATGGCATTCTAGATTTCAACAGGATTTCCTAAAGACAAGGACAACCAATTTTCAAAGTTGTACATGAGATTAAAAAGGCAAGAGGAGTGTGACAATTTTGAACAATAACAAGGTGTTGGAACCTACCTTCTGTATCACATAATGAAGACTTAAAGTTATGTTTTAAGTAGAATAATATTAAGTCATTTTGGTTTTAGTAACTAAAATTTTCTGGTTTGGGAATAGACTGAGCGAGCATCTAATGGACAGAACAGACAACCTAGGAATAGACTCATGGAATTTCGGGCACATGGTATCTGACAGAATCATTTGGAAAAGGATGGACTGTTCAAGAAATGGTGCTGGGAAACTTGGCTCTTCAAGTGGATTCTGATTCAGTTGGGAATGCTCATCTTGAACTAAGGGTGGCTTATACCAGTGCTTCTCAAACTCGTGTGTTCGTGAGAAGCATGAACCTGGAACTTGTTCAATGACAGATTCTTATTCAGGAAGTCTGGGTGGAGCCCGAGATTCTGTATTTCTGACATGGTCTCAATTATTGGCAGTATCGCTAACCTGTGAACCACGCTTGGAGTAGCAACAGCTAAATCTTTAGAATACCAGCTACTTACTTAACAAAAAGGTGATCTCAAGGCAGCCCAGTGAGGTCATCAGGGATTCTTTCATCTCTCTGCTCTGCGGTCCTTCAGCGTGATGGTATATGCTGACTTTTTGTTCTCTTGTTGGTTACCTCATTGCCTCGTGATATCTTCTGTGATTCCAGATATCACATTTATTTTTTTTAAAGATTTTATTTGTTTATTTGAGATAGAGATAGAGAGAGAGCATGAGCAGTGGGGGGCGGCAGAGGGAGAGGGAGAAGCAGACTCCCCACTGAGCAAGGAGCCTGATGCAGCGCTCGATCCCGGGACCCTGGGATTGTGACCTGACTGAAGGCAGATGCCTAACTGACTGAGGCACCCAGGCGCCCCCAGATATCACATTTAAATTCCAAATAAGAAGAAAGCCCAAGGAAATGTTTTCTCAACTGTCATCAGGTAGAACCGGGTCACGTGGCCACTCCCAGTTGAAAGGAAGCTGGGAGAGAAAGTGTATTAGTTTCTGTTGCTGCTGTAGCCAATTGCCTCACAATTAGTTGCTAAAACCCACCAACTTATTATCGTACGGTTCTGGAGGTCAGAAGTCCTCAAATCAAGGTGCTGGGTAGGGTCCTTCTGAAGGCTGTGTGGGAGAATCTGTTTCCTTGCCTTTTCCAGCTTCTAGAAGCTGCCTGCCTTCCCCTTGGCTGGTGGCCCCATATTCCATGTTCAAAGCCAACAGTGTAGCATTTTCAGATCTCTTTTCACTCTCTGACCTCTGCTTCTGTCCTCACATCTTCTTTTTCTTACTCTGACTTTCCTGCCTTCCTCTCGGAAGGACCTCTTACAGTGTGATTATATTGGGTCCACCTGGATGAGCCAAGGTTATTTCCCCATCTCAACATCCTCAACACATTGGCAAAGTCCCTTTTCCCACGTAAAATAACGTAGTCACAAGTTCCAGGGATTAGCACATGGACATCTCAGGGAGAGGGCATTATTCTGTCTATCATAGTGTCTCCATTTCCCCCAGTGTGTATAGTGGGGGATGAATATATAGAGAAGGGGTTGTTCATTTAGCCAACCAACAGTGTGTGACGTCTTACCAATATGGATTTATTTCAGAGGCAAGAGCACAGAGAGTATCCTGGGAAACAGGATTTCTTATCCCAATCTAGTCTGAGTTGACGTCAGTAGCCCCAATCCTTGGCGAGAAACTAAAAAGAGAATGCATTTTCTTGCTGTTCCTCTAGCGACTCTTGCATGGTTGCACATTGATACGTTGCTTTTTGTCCAGCAGAACCAACGAGAGCCCGTGTCAGGAGAGAGAGCCGGAGCCTGGCTGCTCCATGCCGGAACTGAGGCTTCTCCTCTTAGGGAGCTGTGGTGCGGGAAAAAGTGCCACAGGAAACACGATTCTGGGCAAAACTGTGTTTGTGTCCAGATGTAGTGGCCAGATGGTGACGAAAATGTGCCAGAGAGAGAGTGGGACCATAGGAGAGGGGAAGGTTGTGGTCATCGACACCCCCGACCTTTTCTCCTCCATGTCTTCTGACGAAGACAAGCAACGTAACGTGGAACACTGCTTGGAGCTCTCTGCGCCCAGCCTCCACGTCCTGCTGCTGATAATTCCCATCGGCCGCTATAAGGGGGAGGACAAAGAGGCAGTCAGGGGCATCCAGAAGTTGTTTGGAGCCGAAGCCAGGAGGTACATCATTATCGTCTTCACTCGGGAGGATGATTTGGAGGGTAACTCGCTGCAAGAGTACATCAAAGGGGAGGAGTACCTCTCGGAGCTGGTTGAAAACTACGGAGGCCGGTACTGCGCTCTGAACAACAAGGCAAGCGAGGAGGGGCGGGCCCGCCAGGTGAGGGGGCTCCTCTGCCAGGTCCAGCGTTTGATGGATGAAAACGGAGGACCGTATATCGTGAACTTCAGAAAAGAAGGCAGTAGGTTCCTGGTAAGACATTCTTAAGGTCTGCAAGGATCTTTCTTGCTAGAGCTCGTGGGTGGATGGTGGGCACAGATAAGGGAGGTGCGGCGTTGTGTGATGGACCACAGGCTTTTTTTGTCCATGATCTGCAAAGATGAGACACCCGATGGTACGGTGCTTTGAGTATTACCCTTTGGACTTCGGATTTTTGGTAAATTAATGGACACATTTATGTCCTTACCTAACTTTATCCCTCACAGTATTGGACACACAAATGGACCCTGTCTTCCCTTGGCTTCAATACAGCTGCACTCTTTTGTTTTCTTCCTCCTGCCCTTTCTGGCTACTCTAGTGATTCCTGAGCTCTCCTCACATGGCCTCTGAACGTTGGCATCTTCAGGGCATGGTTCTAGGCTTTCTCAACTTTCTGCCTTCTAGCTTTGAGCTCTGTCGATCACTAACGGTTTCCAGATTCATCACGCCAGTTCTGACCTCTCCTCTGAATCCTGCTTCTTTATCTGACTGCTATTTGGTATCTCCACTCGGCTCTCCTGTAGGATCCCAGACTTCACACATCCAGACTTTTGGTTTTCCCTCTGAAATCTGTAGGACTTCCGTTTTTCTCTCAATTGGGTAAACAGTCGTGCTGCTCACCATACTCTTCAAACCTAAACCCAGAGGTCAGCTTTGCTGCTACTACTAGCTGCCATCTGATATCCGAGACGTCATCAAGTTTTGTGTGGTCAGTGTGCCTGGAACCCACTCACTTCTCTCCATCAGCACTCCCCCCATCCGGTCCAAGCCAGCCTCGGTTCTTGCCTGTCCTGTCTTACAAACAACCTTCCCCCCATTCATTCTTGTGCCTTACCCCTCAATCCATTTCATACACAACAGCCAGAGTGATATTTTATTTAATTTCTAAACTTGAATGGAACAAGAAAAATACAAAAATTCAGGCTTTTGCCTTTGAGGAGCTTATACTTCGGTTTGAGTGACTCGTGTATAAGACACAAAACAGTTCCTGATTCAGGATAAGTAAGTGAATGTTGGGACAGAGGATTCTTAACACAAATGCCAGCGGAGGTAAAGCAAGCAAAAAATCCAGTGTGTGGGGGGGTGCTGGTCAGAGTGAAACTCTGAGAACTGCTGAGCGTTAAGCCCAAACAGGATGGAAATGAGAAGGAAGGCTATAGTTACTGAGTATCTACTGAGTCCCAGGCACATGAACGGATGAAGTCTTCACAAGCGCTCTGGGTACTCATGTTCTACAGGTGAGGACCCTGAGGCTTGAGAGAACTTGTTGCTCTCTTATCTCCTAGCTCTGCCCTCCCTCTTTCTCCTTTATAGCCGTTTGTCTGTCTCTTGAAGGCTGTCTGGAACAGGGATGTCCACAGAGAGGATCAGAGCACAGAATGAGCTCTTGCAATGTACCCTGAACACAACACCCTCTTGTTTCAAATGCTGGAGTGACTGTCCAGTGATCTTCGGATCGAGTTCAGAATCCCTGACCTGAGCTGGTCCCTCACCCTCTAACTTGCTCTTCATGTGTTGGTCTCACTGGCCTTCCCTGTGGTCCTTGACTTGCCTTCATGTCCACTCTGAAGCTTCCAACCTGTGATTTAGTCCACCTGGACACTTCCCCTCTGCCATCCCACCCTGTACCAGGTCTGCTTTTCTGTATCCGTCTGCCTCAGTGTGAGCTCACTTCCTCGGAGAGTCTTCCTCACCGGCCCTGTTTCCATCATGGCACTCCTCGCATGGCCACCAGCGAGTCACGTGATTGCTGTGACTATACTTGCGGTGGTTCCCTCCCTACAGACTCCCTGAGGGACAGAACTCATATCCGTTTTGTTGACCCAGGATCTTATTTTTGTCTTCTGTAAAACAGAGGTAATAATATAAATCTCAGGGATTTTCGTGAGGATTCAGTGAAATATATGCTTACAAAGTTATTTGCAAATACTTGAGATGTAAGCATCCACTGATTATCAGCTGCCATTATTATTGTTATTAGTATTATTATGGATGTGTATAAGGTTCACATAAGTTATGGAGACATTAAGGACTTTAACAACACGGAGACTGAGCAAGATTCCCACTTTTAGGACTATTATCCAGAAATAAAAACATTCCCATATATAAAGATGTATGTATAAGGGTAATTATTGTGGCATCTTTTGAAATAGTAAAGCCAGAAATAACCCGATAGTCTACCAATAAAGGAACTGTTACATTAGTGCGGAATGTTCCATGTCCACGCTGTGGAGCAAATAGCATCTCCTGAAGAAACGGGGTTGAGCTACGTGTACTGACTCGTACAGCTGTACAGGACATATTATGAAGCAGATTGCCCAACAAGATGCTTAGCAAGTCTCCCTGTGTGTTCACATAGGCTTGTGTGTATGCGTGTAAACTTAGAAAAACACAGAAGGATGTATGTTAATTAGCAGCTGCTCCTTTTACAGTGGGTTGGAAATTTAAAAATTATTAATTTTTAGCTCGAACACATTTGCCTTGTAACAATCTTCGGCATTTAAAACACATGGAAGAATTTGAGTTGTGCCAGGTAAGATGAAAGAAGTCTATGGTCAGAGCTGAGCAGAGAGGATCCAGGGAGAGAGATGGTGGAAGGGATCCACAGTCTGGGGTAAGGCCAGGTAAGAAAGCAAAGGGAAAATTTTCCTGGCTGTCATGGAGATTAAGAAAAATAGAGTTAAAGTATTGGAAGCTTCTAGGAATCGCAGATCCATCAGGATTATGTATCGTGTTTACCTTCTCTTTTGATTCCATGACAATTTAAATTTTGGGAGCAAGTCTGCTTTGCCAGACAGGGGAAGGGAGTACCAATTGTGTGTTTGGCTCCAGTTGCCCACCTGGGTGGGGAAAGTTCCAAATTTCCCTGGTTCTTATGTCAGAAGAACCTTCATCTCTATTTTGGGGGCACAGTGTGGGGAGGAGACACCAGAGATGTGTGGGAGCTTCATGCCCAATCTTCCCCCTTCCCCTGGTCCCTCAGATGAACATCCCAGACATCAGGGGGCTAGTTTCTTCTTCCAGGAAGTCCAGTAGCTCTTCTTAAGCTTCTGGACTTTCTCCAGGAACAGCAGAAACTCTGGAAGACTTTGAAAGGAGTTGCCATTACTACTGGGGACAGGGGAGAAGGAAAGTTAGAGCTTCAGGCTCAATGCCTTGGTTAGATGGCATTTGTGAGGCTCCTCTGAGCAAGAATAAGACCCATTTTCATACTTCTGGGAAGCCTATTGCAGTGGCAGCAGTGGGGTCTCAAGATTGGCTGTCATTGTGGACAGGACTACAGAAGCCAACAAGCAACATGACCATGGCCTTGATTTGGCCACATCCTCCTCATCAGATTACTCTAAATTATATATTTGTGTCTCCATTTCTTTGTTTTGTGAAAAGATGAAATTTTAGGTCCCTGTGTATCATTTCCACCTTTATTTTCTAGAATTGTGTGAATGAAGCTGCGTCTCAGAAGGGGGACAAGCCACATGGTAAGATGATCCTTAAAAATGTTAAGCTTACATCTGTATCCTTATGAATGCATCATGTGTCAAAATGAAGTAGAGAAATTAGATAAGTAGGAACAAAGATGTACCTAGCTCAGGTTGGTGCCCACAGCCTGTCCCCCAGGGAACTTCTAATACTTGGGAGTAGGTTCTGGACATGGTATGGGTGTCCCAGGTCTTGCCTGAAATGTTATAGAGGTGGACTTGCCTTCGTGGCTTCTTCCCCGACCCAGCCTTGTCTTTCTGGCCCTGGATCCAGGACTACACAATGTTGACTCCCTCTGGGAAAGCAGAAATCACCTTCATGGATAACACTCATTTGTAGAATTCAGGATCCATCCTGCACACTGCACAGGTCAATCCGTATAGATCCACCTTGTTCTGTTTAGTAGGTGCGATTTTGTCCACAGTAAGGGCATACATGACTAATTTAACCATCCCTTTACTGATGGACTTTCAGGTTATTTCTGGGCCATCTGTGCAAGAACTGAATATTCAGCAGTGAATAAGATAGATGAGATCTCTGTCCTCATAGAACTTCTCCAAGTAATAATAATAATAATAATAATAATAATAATGATAATTATAATTTCAACTTTAATGATAATCACAATTGACATTATGTACTGGAAAAATATATAAATAATTCAGTCTTCCCAGCATACAACATAATTCTCATAATAACCATACACATATATTCCTCTTAACAGCCCTATGAAGAGGGTGGTATTATCATTATTCTTAATTACAGATGAGTAAACTTACCCAGAAATATGTGAATTCAGGCAGAAGTAGGGATTTAAAATTCTGTTGATGCCCTTCAGTCAAGACCTCCAGGAACTTTCCTGTTATGTCCCCAAATGATTCCTCGCTGCCTTGAGGAAATAGCACGCCATGGGGAGCCATGGGAAGCCATGGGGTGTCTCAGAATGAGGGCATTGGAAGGGACTTTCGATAGGATGCAGACTTGTGTGAGGTGATTTTGGGGAAAGTCGGAGCTTTCGAAGACAACATAAGAAGGACGAACCATCACTAGCATTTCAGTGTCTTTCTTTAAAGGCCATGTTCATTCCACCTCCCAGACCTGCGACTCCTAGCACCCAGGATGCCTCAGACGCTGACTATTCCCTGGAGTGGCTGACTCTGCCATTTGCTCAGCCTGAAGTTCTGGTGCTGACCTTGGGTTGAAGAGAAGTGGTGGGGGCAGGGCACGTGTGCAGAGAGAGTTTTGTGGCACAGGTTTCTACAGTAATTTACTGAGGTACAATTAACAGAGAGTAAAATGCACAAATCTTAAGTGTGTAGCTCAATGACTTTTTACAGATCTGCGCATATGTGACCACCATGCAGATAAAGATCTGGAGCATTTCCATCACCTCACGAGTTTCTGCTGCATCTCTCCAAAGGGAACTGAATCCAGACTTCTGAGAATGTAGACTAATTTTGTCTGTTCTTGAACTTCATACAGTGGAACCCGATAGCGTGTGGTTTTGTGTCTGGCTTCTTTCGTTTAGCATGTTTTGAAGATCCATGCACGTTGCGTATCAATAGTTCATCCATTCATTCTTTCGGGTTTTTTTGACTGCTGAGTAGTATAACAGTTTATAAATATACTACCAAGGGGCATTTTATTTTATTTTATTCATTTATTTTTTCCAAGGGGCATTTTAAACTCAGATTCTCCCTTGTCTTGCTTTAGCCCATGGACTTCATAGCCCAGACACTTATCTTTGGTAGCACAATGAAAGGAAGTCTAAGGACCAAGACCACTAAAAGCCAAGCTTAACATTTTCACATTCCTGGGAAGTCTTGAGCGTTTTACATACCTCTCCGTTTATTCATGGCCCGTTTTGTGGCTTTTACTCAGAGGGGTAACTTCTGACCGGGACTAGAGTCCTGCTGCTCAGAACAGTACTGGCGTTCTCTGTAAAAACTGAGAAGGCTGAGAAAGCATAGGACCTGTCCACATCTCTGTGTTCAGCTGCAAGAAGAGACTCTGAATCTGCTCTTTTGTCCCTCAGGGCGAGGGGAGTTGCAGCTTCAGGCCCCAGGATGTGAGCCGAACCCTGGGCAGTCGGACCTGAAGGTCCTGCTTGTGGGCAAGCGTGGAGCTGGGAAAAGTGCAGCCGGGAACAGCCTTCTGGGGAAGCGAGTCTTTGAGACCAAATTCAGCGAAGAGTCAGTCCCTGGACGTCAGAGCTTTCTGTCTGATAGCAGAATCTGGAGAGAGAGGAAAGTTGTGGTCATTGATACTCCAGAAATCTCATCTTCAAAGGGCGTTAAAGCGGAGCTCCAGAGACATGAACTTGGATGCCCCCACGCCCTCCTGCTGGTGACACCGCTGGGCTCCTTCACCAAGAAAGATGAGGCGGTACTGGACACCATCCGAGGCAGTTTTGGAGACAAATTTGTGAAGTACCTGATCATTCTCTTCACCAGGAAAGAAGACCTAGGGGATCAGGATCTAGAGATGTTCCTGAAAAACAGATATGAACATCTCTACAAGCTCATCAAGGTGTACAAACGCCCCTACTGTGCCTTCAACTACCGAATCACGGGGGAAGAGGAACAACGCCAGGTGGATGAGCTCCTGCAAATAGTTGTGAGCATGGTGCAGCAGAACGGTGGCAGGCCCTGCAGCTTCAGAGGGGAAGGTACACAGCATCTAAAAACTTGTTCTAGATGCTTTTGGAAACTAGTTATGAAATATACGAGAAGGGCGTAGAGAAGACAGAAAAGACAAGTCCAGTCTACTAACTTTTCTCTTTCTCCAAGGTTACTAAAGTTATGTGCCTTTCCATGCACACTGTCTTTAATTCTCTCCTGACCCTTATCCCTTCTCTCCAACTGGATGGTGAGGGTCTTGAAGGAAGGAGTTGAGCTTTTTCCAATCTCTTTTTTTCCCCACAGTGTGTCTGTTGCCCGGGGCTCAAGACTCAGTGCTGGTGATGAGATAGATGGTTCTGGACCGTTGGTTTGCTCTTCTCTTTCTCTTAAGCCCACTCTGACACTCCCTCTCCCTCTCTTGACTCTTGGTTCTTAACTCTTCTCTCTTTGGAGAGGGAAGGCCATTTTGAAGAGAGGAGGACAAGGACTGGGAGCCTGAATCCTCACATGGCACTAGATGGGTTTCTTAGACCAACCGCACTGCCCACGGCTTTAGAGAAGGCCCCATGCACTCGGTGCTACACACTCTATTGCCCTGAGCTGAGATTCTTCCAGGTCAGCATGACTCACCCCTTTGTCTTCACTTCAAATGCCCTCCCCTGAGAAGAACAAGACTCAAAGGAGTGTATCTATTTACGAGCCCTTTCATAGTCGTCATGGAGGGCCAGGTGCTGGGGAGCCCTCTCAAGAAGTATAGACATGCAGGAAGGTCAGGAGAGGCTGTGTGGAGAAGCCCAATTTGAAATGGGTTTTGGAGAATGTGCAGGGTTTGTGCGACTGGCAGAAAGCTGGAAGACATTGCAGAGAATACTCCAGCAATTGGAAGCAAGGAGGTGGGACTAAGCCTACCACTTGGGAGGGAGGCCAAGGGAGTGGCCATGATGGAAATGGAGGGTTTGAGCCTCTACACGATGTGGGATGGGGATTATAGACCAGATCACAGAGGTTCTTGAGAACCACCCCCTCTGAGGGTGTGGAAGCAGGGACTGAAATCCGTGACAAATATGGGACTGTTGGAAGATGAATCTAGAATCCTTTAAGTGTAACTGTGACCTTGTGGGTTCAGGATAAGCAATTCAATGATTTCCCCTGGAAGGAAGAGCACAGGGTAGGCTTTCCTCCCTCTTTGTTTTAAGGTGGATATGGGTAACTTGGCAAAGAATGTATAATTGAGAGAACTGTGAAAAGGCCAGCGTGGAAGAGAAAGACCACAGGACAAGTGCAAAGTCCTAAGGGGCCCCCACTAACACCCACTGCAAGGTCTCTAGCATCTGTCATTCCATTTGTAAGGACATCTGTTCTCCGTTATCACCACACAAAACAGTGTGAGTGCGCATCGTTATTATAACCATGAAGTGCCTTTTGGCTCATCGATGAAAGATGCAGTTCAGTTTGTTGTGGTTTTCATGAGGAGTGAAGTTTCGGTGATCCAAAAGAAGGAACTAGGAGTATGTCGATGGTATATGTAGTTGCTTTTTCATGAAAAGTCAATTCTGGGGAATAATTTTTCAAATCCATCAAGGAGATTTTGCTGCAGTTAGCATTAGTTGGCAATAGGAACACTTCACTGCAGCAGGAACAGAGACCAAGGGATGAGATGTGGAGGCTGGACGCAGCTGAGTAGGCGACAGGTAATAAAGACAGTGGCACTCACAGGGTGCCAGGGAGTCAGAGAAGTTACCAGAAGGAGGGAGCAAATTCAGAGATGGGAACAGTGCCATGTCATGGATGAGCGTGGGACAGAGATGGCGGTCCAAGCCACGCTTCTGGTTCCCAGAGCGCGTGCCCGGAACCGTGCTTGGGGATAGAGCTGCTGGGTGAGAGGTGGCCGGGGTGCTCTCTGAGCATTCTCTACCAAACAGCTGGCAGCACTCTGAGAGCTGCACCCGGATCAGCCCGTGGTCACCAATCTTTCCTGCTTCCTTTTTGACAGAGGGCCTGAGCATTGTCCTGGTGGGGAGGAACGGCACTGGGAAGAGCGCCACGGGGAACACCATCCTGGGGAACCCCGACTTCCGCTCTCAATTCCAAGCGCAGCCCGTCACCCAGACCTGCCAGAGCAGCAAGCGGATGTGGCACGGGAGGCAGGTGGTGGTTGTGGATACGCCCTCATTCTGCCTGACGACCAGCGCAGAGGGGCATCGGTTCCAGCTGGAGGAGGTCAGACGCTGTTTGTCCTGCTGTGAAGAAGGGAACAAGGTTCTGGTCCTGGTGTTCCAGCTGGGGCGGTTCACTGAGGAGGACAAAAGGGCAGTGAAGGACTTGGAGAGCATCTTCGGAGAGGAAGTTTTGAAGTACACGATCGTGCTGTTCACTCGGAAGGAAGACCTTGAGTCAGGGAGCTTGGAAGAGTACGTCAAGAATACAGATAACAAAACTCTGAAGAACATCATTAAAAAGTGTGGCGGGCGAGTCTGTGCTTTTAATAACAGAGAAACGGGCCAAGCCAGGGAAAACCAGGCAGAAAGTCTTCTGACATTGGCTGACGAGCTGATAAAGAGCCATGGAGGGCAGGGGTACCCACACGAATGGGAGAAAGTCCACAAAATCACTATAAATGCCCAGGAAAAGCACAAGCCCACAAATATACTGAAGAATATAAAAGAGTTTTTATTGTAGGCAGCTGACATGCGTGGGGGTGTCTCTAAGGTAGAGACACCCTCACTTGGGGATGGGGTGTGGTAGGACTAGTGGGATGGGAGGAGGCTCCGGGACGTTGAGGCAGGCGTGGTGGGTGTATGCAACGCTGCGGGCACTGCCTCGGCTCTTTGTGGCTAAGTGAATCGTCAGGCTGGGGCAAGGGATTGATTCTAAAGGAGAAAGAAGAAATTGGGTGGGGAAATCTGGAAAGAAGCTTTAGAGACTGGGTGGTTTTGAGGGTCAGAATTAAGTGGTGTGAATCCCCTCACCTGTGTGCATAGATTAGCATCAGGACAGACACTGCAACCAAGGCCAAGGCCAGCCTGGGGTCAAATACAGAGACCTACCCAAGGACCAGGGGATCCAGATCCGTGAGAACAGAGCAGCGAGCACTGTCCAGCCAACTCCTGGCATGGCAGAATGGAGAAGCTGGACTCATGTGGGCCTCCACGGGCCCCGGGCTGCTTGCCTGGCCTGCTGCCCAACCCTCCTGAGCTGACTCAGGGCCAGCACATCCCTTTCCTCAAGGGGAGGCTGCTCCTTAGCGCTCCCTTCATTCCAAGCCTGAATGAAAAGTGGGACCCAGTCTATTCTTTCTTGTCCCTTAGGAAATGAACACGAGTCTGGGAGGTTTCAAAAGACTTTATTGCTAACCATCGCCATAAAATAGAGTAGAACAAAAATCAGACATGTGGTGAAATTGCCAAGATTAGATGATCTTGCAAAGTTCCAAAATTCTAAGTAGAAGCCTAGATTGCCTCTAGAAAAGTTTATCGAAAACTCCTTTGCACTCGGTGATGGTCATTGGGGAAAGTATGTGTTGTAATGAGCACTGGGTATTATATACGACTGATGAATCACTGACCTGTACCCCTGAGACTAATAATACATTTGATGTGAATTAATTGAATTTAAATAAATAAATAAATAAAAATTTTAAAAAAGAAAACTCCTTTGCACTTTTCTCTTTTTTTAATCCCTGAGGGTTAGAAATTAGGGTAAAGCTCCGAGAACTCAAGTATAATGTCTCGAACACACTGGGGGCTTACTGTGGCCACGTCAGCAAGTCCAAGGAGAGGCAGTCCAAGGCTGGCGTGGCCTCCGCGCTTACAGTCGCTTCTCGGATCCAGGGTGGCCATGTTCTGCCAAGGCTGAGCCGGTGGTGTTGAGGGCTGCCTAGTGCGGGCGATGTACGAGGCGAGACCTATGGGGTCTTCTCCCAGGTAATTGCGGTTGGATGTTATCACTATTAACCGTTTTGTGGGTGGGGTGGGAGATTTTAGTCCAAGGGCGCAAAGTCCCAGCTATAAGATGAATAACTTCCAGGGATCTGATGTACAGCGTATAGAAAAGAAAAGAAAGGAAAACTTCCACTCTGCTCCGAGAAGAGCAGTTAGCTGTCAGCCTCCAGCTGCAACACTTTCAGGACCCACTTCAGCTTCTAGGCCAAGGCCATGCCCTTCCCAGGCAGCCCCTAGCCAAGTGCTGAGCACCGCGGAGCTGCCAGTGTCTGCCCAAGGCAGGACATCGTCACCGTGCATCAGTCTTTGCCCTAGAACTCCCTATTCAGAGGGCGCCCGCTTGTCAAAGGTGCCGCTCTCCTTACCCAAGCAGCGTCTCCCTCTTTCCTTCGGCATGTGTCAGATCTGCATCACAGTGTGAACACTCTTTCAGCCCACTCTGCTTCCTCTTTAGTCTTTAACAGCCATTGCTTTGTCCCCTGCGCCCCCCTCAGGGAAAACTCTCGCACCGCTAACTCCTAGCATGTGCCCCTCCCCTCCAGGGAACTGACACAGCAGTGTCGTCCCACCCCTCACACATGGTCCTAAAGGAAAGTGGAGATGGATGTTAGGTCCTACCTGGGAGAAGATGTCGCATGGCTTAGCCCACACATCCCCCACCTCGTGCAGCTCCCAATGCCACCTGCTCACTGGGCTTTGTGCCTGCCTTCCAACAGAAGGGCAGCTCTGGGAAGAGGCACAGAACGCCTTCTAGACTTTACTCCTCCCGCGCTCCTGGTTCTAATGTATTTGTCTTTGCTATAGTGAAATACCTGGAGTGGGTGATTTCTGAGCTGGCAGAGGCCTAGTAAAGAAGTACCTGTCACTCACTCCGAAGGTCCTCACGCACAAAAGATGGGTGGTTTCGATTTGCATTTCCCTGATGATCAGTGATGTTGAGCATCTTTTCATGTGTCTGCTGATATTTGTGAGTCTTCTTTGGAAAAATATTTGTTCAGGTCCATTGCCCATGTTTTAATCAGATTGCTTTTTTTTTCTATTAAGTTGCCTGATTTCCTTATAAACTTTGGATATTAACTCCTTCTCAGATATATCATTTGCAAACATTTTCTCCCATTTTGTATGTTGCTTTCTCATTTTGTTAATTGTTTCTTTTGCTGTGTCAAAGCTTTGCTTTGATGTTATCCCACTTGTCTATGTTTGCTTTTGTAAAAAATTACTGCCCAGACCAATATCAAGGAGTGTTTCCCTGAGCTCTCTTCTGGTAGTTTTATCATTTCAGGTCTTACACTTAAATCTTTTATTCACTTGAGTTAATTTTTGAATAATACAAGTCCAATTTCATCCTTTTGTTTGTGGATATTATTTCTCAACATCATTTATTGAAGAGAGTATCCTTTCCCCATGTATTCTCGGCTTCCTTGTCAAAGATTACTTGACTAAATTTTCTTGACGGGACAACCTTCGAGAGTGGTGCACCTTCATAGCTGTCACAGCTGGCTGGCACGCTCTCTGCAGAGCCTCTTCTCCATATATGTTCAGAGATCTGTTCCTGCAGGGTTCCACTGGGCCTCTCTTCCTGTGAGGCAACTAAAAGAGGAAGATTTCTAGGATGAACTGCGGCCCTTGTTACTGAATTCAATCTTGGGCTGCATGCAACTCCTCGTCTTCCTCCTCCGCTGTCCCTTCTCATTTCCCTCGCCTTTAGATTTCTTTTCTGTTCCTGTCCCTGTGATCCACACTCTTGTTTCTGAAGCATCTGAGACCCTGGTAAAACTCTAAGACTCAAGCATATGTGTCTTAGCAAGGCCACTAAATGCTGACTGTGAATTGCTCATCCTGTCTCTTCAGTGAGGTATGTAACGCAGTGGCTCCCAACTGGGAATGACCTTGCCCCACAGGGTAGGTTTAGCAATCTCTAGAGACATTTTTGGTTGTCACAACAGGGGGGTGCTACTGCCACGTAGTAGCTGGAGGCCAGGGATGCTGCTAAATGTCCTCTAACACACAGGACAGTCTGCATAACAAAGAACGGTCCAGCCCAATATGTCAGTAGTACGGAGACTGAGAGACCGTGATACAATGGATCAATGTGGTGAATTGAAGGATGTCCAGACGTTCTAGCTGTTTCTGAATTAGAGAGTGGGAGAAGTAACTAAGGAGGTGGTTTTTCCTTATTCACAGTGTTTCTGTTGCACTAATGCACTGCGTAGGTACCTATTTGTCACATGGGGTCATCCAATGTCCCCAGACTCCCCCCAAGCCGCCCCTTTCTCGCGGTGACCCCTTTCACTTCCTCTTCTCGCTCTTCCTGCCATGAGAACGACCTTGTGCAGAATGTGGCATTTGCGGTGAGTTTAAATTCCAGAGTAAAAAAAAAAAAGTGTGCTGATTACAAAAAGACAGAAAATCTGAAAAAAACTTCATCTTCCTATCCCATTGTTACCATGGTTGGTGCCATGGACCCATTGGTCCAGCCTTCCCCGCTGGCATATTAATCTTCTCCCCAGCAGACTGAGACATCAGCATATCTCACCTTCCAGTTTTCCACGAGAGGCAATGCAATGCTAACAAGAAGGCTTCGGGTCATAATTCTTGCATTTATTTCTGAGAATAGACACAGGATGTACTTACCACATCGGTGTGAAATCTACCTGTGAACATGATACACTCAGCTCTTCAGCTACAAACATTTCCTGTTTTTCTCTTCTCACCTAAACCTGTCTTCATAAATGTTAGTGGGTGCTAGGGTGGAGGGCCTGTGTTTCCTGATCCCCAGATTAAAAGGGGTTAAGCTTGGGTCAGGTGTTATGCCCCAAACATAGCCTTTGGCAATATATTTGTAATTTGTCTGTAATAAGGCTACCGTTAATTTAAGATGAGGTCATTTGCATTACGAATATTTTCCTAGCTTTCACTCTTCCTGCTTTTGCAGCCCTCCAGAGCCCTTGCAAGTTCTGGTTTGTTTTCCTTGGGTATATTTCTGAGGTTCCCCAAAGGAGGAATTCTATAAGCGCTTGAAAACTTCTGTGACCTGCCATGTGGTCCTTACCATGCTTTTCTTCTTTTCCTGATATGAATCCTCTGCTGGGTTCTGCCTAGAAGGCACTATTATCACCAGGCATTACTCTCAGTCTTACTGGTCACCATATCTTCAGGTTGTCAACATCGCCAGGTCTATGTGGACTGGAGCATCCGCCAAACGCCTGGTATTTCTTCTGGGCAATGAGGTTCTTGTGGGCACCACTGGTGGCTCCTCTGGCCACTCACCCCCTTCCTCCCTGGGTTACCTACATTGGAAACGGTGGCACACTCCATTGAAGCTCACGCCAAGAAACTTGACTTAGACAAAAGTCGCCAACAAACTACTAGCAAATTGAATACAGCAACTTATAAAAAGAAGCGTAGACCATGAGTAGTAAGCACCATCTGAAAATACATATACCTGGGATTTAACCCCGGGAATATAAGATTGGTTCAATATATAAATATCGATCGGTGTGTTTTACCGCATTAATAGAATGAAAGACAAAAATCACATGATTATCTCAATAGATGCAGGAAAAACATTTGACAAGATCCAACACCCATGTATGATAAGATTCTCGATAAACTAGGAAGAAATATAATCAAGCTGTGTTTCACAACTGTCCAAGCTCCTTCGTAGTTTAAGCAAAGCTGTTCATACTGTGGCCTCCATATAACTCTCCGCTTACAATTCTTACTTCTGCGGTCACACCCCAGGGTCCTGCCTTCCTGCCTGCAGTGCTTCCTGCCTCAGCCCTTCCCACCTACCGCAGACACACACGCATGCTGTGGATGACCACGCCAACTCATTGCTTAGATTTAATGATTCATCTTACATCTCATATGCAAGGAGCCCAACGTGGGGCTCGAACCTATGACCCTGAGATCAAGACCTGAGCTAACATCAAGAGTTGGACACTTAACCAACTGAGTCATGCAGGTGCCCCACATTTCATATTCTTAAGGAAAGGTTTTTGATCCAGCCAAGGATGGCTTAAGCACCTTTCCTACTTGATTCTGTCACGTTCTACGCATACCCAGATCCACGACTTACTCTTTCTTGTCTATATACCCAAGTACATTGTAAAATCCTTGGTGACAGAAGCTCCTATTGTTTAAGTTACATCCCAATATTTGATATGTCCAAGGCCCTCAATTTTTAATTTGTCACTCAGATGTCAGTTAAGTATCCCCCAGTCCTTGATGAATTGGTTAAATTTGGTCCGGTCCATCATTACACAATATGTGGGTGCTCCAAGTACTCCCTATTTCTAAGAGTTCCCTTCACTTCTTCCTCAGCCTTTTCTGTTTCCTCATTTCTATGAAAGTGTGCACTGTTTCTGTTTCAGCCTATGCCCCTGAAAACCTAAAATGCAGTGTTTTTACTGTTTTTCTTTCAACTGTCTTCAAACACAATTATTCATTTTCAGCTTTTTCTTTCTTTTTTTAATTTTAGGAACTTCACTGGAGACTGTGCAGAGTACAAGAGTCAGCCCACAGCCTTCCTCTTTCATTTTGATCACTCTATTCGTTTCGCTGTCCTCGCTTTTAAAAACAATTTTAAGATGATTTACTCATGTATATGAGATCCTGTCCCTTCATGGACAATAATGACATTTCTCTTTCAGTCTGCCAAGCTTTGGTGAAAAAAAAGCCCCTCAACCCCCTCCCCTCATTATATTGAAAGGTAGGAAAAGTCAATTTAATAAACTTATTTTAAAATTTAAAAAGTCCTACATATTCAGAATATTGGATAAACTATAGATAAACATCAAGTGTGGACCAAAAAATGTGCAGGGAACTCCATCAGGTTCAGCAAGAAGATACATTTGTGCTAATTTTTGGTATCCTGCTTGCTTCCTGTGAATAGTTAAAAGGCTCCATTCTAAATCTTCCAGCTCCTGCAGAAGGGCGGTCTTTGGAATGTTCTCCAACTGTTTTTTTTCCAGCTGTTTCCAGTCGGTTGTTTGCTGCTAATCCCTCCTCTAGGTTCTTGCTCTTCCCTCTTTCTCAGGGTCTTGTGATTTGGGCTGAGAGATGTTTTGTGCTATGATCTTGTTTTGCAGCTTTTGGCCTCATTCTTCCTTTGTCTTTTAGGAGCTGTTTTCGATATGGAGTCATTACTTTGCTCTTGTGGTTTCATGGTCTGGGCATCTTCTCATGCAGGTTGAGAGCAGAGACTTGTTTGTTTCTTATGGCTGGGGTTCTAAAATTCATTCCCATATTGGCTCTTCACTGGGGACTTTGCTTAGAACTGCTTGAGAAGTTACTGATTTCACCAGAGATACTACGTCTGAAGCTTTCTGCCAAGAAAGCGACTGTATTTCTGCATCTGATGGCACATTACTCTTGTGCAAGAAGGTGCTCGAATAATGCAAAATCTTGTGCTTATCTGGGCCCCAAGCAAGCTTGGTAACATTAGAGGCCCTTGGTTTGGAAATAAGTTTGTGTGTGTGTGTTTTTTTTAAAGATTGATTGATTGATTGATTGATTGATTGATTTTAGAGATAGAGATGGAAAGAGAGCAAGTATGCAAGCAGGGGGAGGGGTCAGAGGCAGAGGGAAAGAGAGAACCCATAAGTAGACTCCCCGGCTGAGTGCAGAGCCCCACTACCCTGAGATCATGACCAGAGCAGAAACCAAGAGTCGGCCACTTAACCGACTGAGCCACCCAGGTGCACCCCAGTGGGCTTGTGTTTTTAACACCCCACAACTCCATGTGTCTCCTTGTCTTCCAAACCCAGGCAGTACTAGGGTGGCTATGTGGAAGCTCTAGCGGGCTGCCATATGAGAACCAGCTCCGACGTGAAATTTACAAACACAGAGCACAGAGCAACAAGCAAATTGTTGCTTTGACACGAGTTTGGCTGGAAGGCCAACCTCATCATCACCAGGGTCGTCTTCTGGTAGTCGCGCTGTGGCTCTTTGTTCCTTCGTGCCCTGTAGAAGAATGTTTGTCATCCACAGGAGGAAACAGCTTTGTTGACATCTGCACGAGCTGTTGTGAACTTGCCTGAAGCTCTGAATCTTTACTGGCCTTAGACTCTTTTGTGGCCAAAGTTTCATGATACCGACCAAAGAAAGGTACAGATTTACTTCAGTTAAAGAAGGTGCAGTCTTATTTTCAGGAACATACATCCAATTGTATGAGATTGAAGTCCTGGGGAGAGTATAAAAGCATTGATCTTTTTTGCCAATTAATTCATGTCTTATATAATCTAATATAGTTGTAATGGATTTATAACATTTCCTACATTTCATTACCTCTCAAGAAACTGTGAGTTGACTGGGCTTGTGGGATGGTTCTACCTCATGTGACTTTGGCGGGAGTTGCAGTTACTGGGTGTCCCAGCTAAGCTGCCATGTACGAGATGCTTCGCTCATAAGCTGCTGGTGGATGCTAGCAGTTGGCTGGGAGCCCAGCTGGGACTGTGAACTGCAGCGCCCATGTGGGGTTTTCTCCTCCAGTCTGAGCTTCTCAGAGCGTGGTGGCTGGCTTCTCAGACAGACTGTTCAAAAAGCAGCATTCCATGAGTCCCCTATTCTTTTCAGAGAGAAACTCTTGCTCCTCAATTTCCAAAAGAGAGAATATTTAAATTCCACTCCCTGGGAAGAGAATAATATTCACTCCTTCTCATACAAACAGAAGTAATTTGGGGGAAAGAAGTTGGAGGAAAGCCTGACATCCACTTTTTCCAGATACTGGAGTAGAGTTTCTCAAACCAGGATATGGGTTCCATGTCCCCTCTCTTCAGTTTCCAGTCTCCCTGGAGCCATGCGTCACCTGCTTGGGGATTCCTGTGTCCCCACTCTCAGATGACCAGAGAAGGCCTATTCCTGGCAGACTCAGGTGAGTCTTCCTCTTCAGGTTTACCCTTCTCGGTCTCATATGGTGTGGCCTGAGTAGAGGTCCACTCTGGGCCCGATGGCCCTCCAGTCAGGGAGAAGTTTTGGGGAGCTCCATTTTGACCTTGATTCCTGCTACATTCAGTACTGCAGCTTACTAGGAGGCTCTGTGTTTTGGGTGAAAAGGTACTAGTTTGCCCAAATGACTCCATTCTCTGTATACGTATATGCTTTTTTTCAGAAGCATAGAGGAAAGAAGGGGTTCCTTGGTATTCTGAATAGAAACAGTGACATCTGGAATAGCCGTTCAAAAATTCTTAACATGATTATTCTTTTGTCTTTCTAAGCACATGAACATGGCCAAAATCTGTCAGAGGCATTTTTAAATGAATCATTCCTGAAGAGGAGGAATCACACCTAAATGCAGTTTGATATGTATTTCTTTCCACATGCGTGAGATTAAGCATCTTTCCGTATGTTGGGTATCAGTTTTTCTTCTGTCTTCTTTTCTTTTGTCTTTTGTCTTTTTCTGCTGTCTTTTCTTTTCTCTGGTCTCTTACCTTTCAATTTCCTAGGAACTGTACATATTGGACAGATTAGTCATTTGTCTATTATATGGGTTACAAATATTATTTTCTAGTTTGTTATTCAAATTTTACTTTGTTTTTGTTGTTTTGAATGATTTTATTTGTAAGTAATCTCTGCACCCAATGTGGGGCTCAAACTCACAACCCCGAGATCCAGAGTCTCATGTGCCACCAGCTGAGCCAGCTCGGCAGCCCTTTACTTTGTTTTTTAAATGCAGATGTGTATCGCTCTAATGTAGGCATAGGAATCCATAAATTTGTGTGTTCTGGCTTTTGAATCATAGTCACAACTTCCACATGCATCGATTACAGTGGAATACTTTTCTGTTGCCTTCTAGAACTTTTCTGATTTCTTTCTTGCTAACGTTTAAATCTCTTATTCATTTGTAGTTTATCCTGGTGTTTATCAAGCATTTATCCCGCCTTTCTAGCATAGACTGTACTTCAGGTTACTAAGTAAGTGAAGAGGGAGAGAATATCCTAATACAAATATTCTAGCTACACAATGGAAAGGAAATAGAAGAATAGAATATCACCATTTTGCAATACTTCTTTAAATAATGGATTTACCCAGTGATCCTCAATGACTACTAACATAAAAAGAGGTAAAACAAAACACTAAGTCCCCCTGACGGAAACATAGGGCACCATTTATGAGTAACATTGCCAAAAAAATTGAACTTGATTCTGGTCTGATCAAATCAACCACAGCTAAGTTCCAGCTTACAGAAATCTATGAGACAGAGGAAGATACTAAATGACATTGTGAGGTTGCAAACAGCAAAATTCAGGATGTGGGAAAGTCAATAGTACAGATGTCTAGTGTCTTTGACAAATACTTTGCAAAAGAAGACATGTGGGCGGGGTCTTCTGTTTCAGGGCATGATGGAATAGCCAAGGTTAATATTTACCACGCATCCTGTGATATTGTGATTTATAAGAAATAGGTATTTGATCAAATGACCAAAATATATTTTTCATATGTATTTGGTCTTTGTCCGTGGTTCATGGCTCACAGCTCCTAAATCCCTTGAAATTTTCTGAGATACTGACGATAAAGGTGTTTTTGTTATGTTAATGAAGGTGGCTTTCAGACCCATCACGGTGGGGTGCCGGTTTTCCCAAGGACAATGGGACAATGGGAATAGAGGATTGGAACTTTCAATCCCACCCTGACCTCCCAGGACCAGAGAGGTGAGGGGTGGCAGTTGAATCAGCCAATGGCCAATGACTTAGTCAATCATGACTGTGCATGGAAGCCACCATAGAAACCCAAAAGGTCTGGGTTTAAATATAAAGAGATAGGTTAAAGGCCAAGAATTAGAAAAGGTATAGCATACATAAAGTATATGAAGCCTGCAGTGGCTATATTGCTATCAGACAAAGCAGGCCTCAGAGCAACACCTTCTCTTCACCAGGGATAAAGAAGGACCTTTCCCAGGGATGAAGAGGTTAATTCATCAACAAGACACAATAATACTGAATGTGCATGTGTTACAGGATTTTCTCTTCGGTGCACTTGGTTCTTGGTCATGCCACTATGAAAAATGAAGAGGGAGACCAGGCAGAGTGGTGGGCAGCAGAGCAAAGTTTATTGAGTTTAGCAATAATACAAAGCTCCCAAAGAGGGAGGGGACCCAAGAGCTTTGCCACCAGAATTTCTAAGTCTAGGGGTTTTTTATGGGCTTATTGGCTTGTTGTTTTAATCTGATTTATCCTCTCTGTGCCTGCCATCCAATCGGGTTTTGTCATCTATCTATAGCTTGGGAAAGGGTGGAGGGCTCCTTCCAGGGTACGTGTAATGTCCTCTTAAGGAGGTTTCCTTATAGGGCAGGCCGGGGGTGGGGAGGTGGGGGACTTGTCCCTGCATGCCTTTCCTCCGACTCTCCTTCATCACACGCATCCATAAGTAACCGAGCTTCAGAAAAACAAGAAACTTCAAAATTGAAGAAGTAAAACTGACAGAAGTGAATGGAGAAACAGACAAATCCATGGTTATAGTTGGACATTTCAACACTCCTTTCTCAACAGTGTGTATTATTTCCTTTCCTCCTGAAGACTGAGCAGAGACAAGGGAAGAGAAATCGTGTTTCATAATTCAGATTTCCTCCCATCAAACTCTGACTTGAGATTTCACTTCCACATTTCCCACAATCTCATCACTGAGTGGGTGGGGTGGGGTCCGGTGAGGTGCGTGGAGGGACACACAGAAGGTGAATTGTAGGACTCAGATTGTGGTTCCAGGTCTGGTATGCAGGGTGCCTGGTATTTGCTATCTAAGCTTGCTGGGCCTCAGGTTCCTGTCTTGTCAAAAAAAGAGAGTCTTTTTCTCCTGTGTGAGTGGAGTTGGAGTCCCTGAAATCCCCGTGAGTGGACAGAGAAGGTTGTACCAGTGCCCCAGGGATGTGAGCCGTGGTGTGCCCAGCATCCTGGAAGGCCTATTCTCACACAGCCTGGAAAGTATCTGCCCTGACCAGGCAGCTGCTCTCAGAATTTCTACCAAGGGGCTAAATTACATAGTTGAGCTGATCATGCACAGAGGGTTGGCTAAGCTGGAAGGTGGGCAGAGGCTGGCCAAGCGTGAGTAGACGCCGGGTTTGTCCATTCTTGAGCAAAGTCATCTGTGCTCAAGGTGGAAAAGGAGTTGAGTGTTGTGAACAGGGACAGACATGCAGTAGGGAAAGTATTCTCCCCTCTTCTCTTCAATGGCAAAGGACGTTGGCTTTCGCAATGGGTAGAAAAAAAGAGGAAATGGGTCTTTACCACTTACTTTTCCATCCTTCGGTGACAGAGTCTTGAGTGTTTTCCAAGCCCAGAAAAGTCCCTTTTCAGCCTTAGACTTCAACACGGGAGGGCCATCAATAAGGCCTTTGCTCAGAGCCCAATGATGGTTTGGGGAGTCATGAAGCTGCTAGGGCAGAGAAGAAGACATTTCTGGTAACTTTCTATGACTGATTTTCAGCTGGATTCCATTGTGATCAGAGAACACACTCCATACAGTTTCGACTCGTAATTTTACGTTCGTTGAGATTTGTCTTGTAGCCCAGGATGTGGTCTATCTAGGTCCATGTTCCACGTGCACTTGAAAAGAATGTGTCTGCTCCGCTTGTTTCTATCAATATCAGTTAGATCCTGTGATTGATGGTGTTATGGGGTCAATTCTCCTATAACCTTGCTCATTTTCTCATGGTTGCTCTATCAGTGGTTGAGAGAGGGATATGGAGTCTCCAAACAGAATTGTGGATTCGTCAGTTCTCCTTTTGATTCTTTCAGTTTTTGCTTCACACGTTTTGCAGTTCTGTTTTCGGGAATACACACTTAGGATTGCTGTGTTTTCTTGATGGATTAACCTTTCAATCACTGTGTAATGTCCCTCTCTGGTTTTGGTAATTTGCTTTGCTCTGAAGTCAACTTTATTTGATATTAATATAGCCATTCCTTCTTTCCTTTGCATATTTAATATTTGCACTATTTATCTTTTTTCATCCTTTTATTTTCAACTTGTTTCTACCATAATATCTGAAATTATTTTCTTGGAAGCAGCATATAGTTGGGTTATATGGTTTAATCTACTCTCCAGTTTCTAATTTTTAATTTAGATCCCTACATTTAATAGAATTAATTTATGAGGTGTTAGTGCATAAGTGTGCCATTTTTATTTTGTTTTTTTCCTTTGCTCACTCCAGTTTTTATTTCTCTATTTTCTCCTCTACATTCCTGTGGATTACTTGAGCAATTTTATTATTCTGATTTTAATATAATGTTTTTATATTTATTCATTTATTTTAGTTTTTATTTAAATTCCAAGTAGTTAGCATACAGTATAATATGAGTTTCAGGTGTACAATTTAGTGATTCAACACTTCCACACCACACCGGGTACTCATCACATGTGCCCTCCTTAATCCGCACCACCTATTTCACCCATCCCCCTACCCCCACCTCCCCTCCAGTAAACATCAGTTTGTTGTCTAGTTAAGTGTCTGTTTTTTGGTTTTCCTCTTCCTTTTTTTCCCTTATGATAATTTGTTTTGTTTCTTAAATTCCATATACTAGTGAAAGCATATGGTATTTATCGTTCTCTGACTGACTTATTTTGCTTAGCATAATGCCCTCTAGCTCCACCTATGTTGTTGCAAATGACAAGATTTGATTCTTTTTGGTGGCTGAGTAACATTCCATTATGTATATGTTTGTATATATGTGTGTATATATATATATACACACACATGCATATCACTTTTTATCCATTTATTAGTCAATGGACATTTGGGCCCTTTTCATAATTTGGCTATTGTTGATAATATGTTATAAACATTGGGGGAATGTATTCCTTTGAATTAGTATTTTTGTCTTCTTTGGGTAAATACTTAGCAGTGCAGTTGCTGGGTCATAAGGTAGTTCTAGTTTAAGTTTTTGAGGAACCTCCATACTGTTTTCCAGAGTGACTGCACCAGTTTGCATTCTCAACAATAGTGAAAGAGGGTTCCCCTTTTCCCACATCCTCGCCAACATCCGCTGTTTCCTCAGTTGTTGATTTTAGCCATTCTGGCTGGTGTGAGGTACTATCTCATTGCAGTTTTGATTTGTAGTTCTCTGATGATGAGTGATATTGAGTATCTTTTCATGGCTCTGTTGGTCATCTGTCTGTCTTCTTTGGAAAAATGTCTATTCATGTCTTTTGCCTGTTTTTTAATGGGATTATTCATTTTTGAGGTGTTGAGTTTTATAAATTCTTTATATTTTGGATGCCAACCCTTTATCAGATATGTCATTTGCAAATATCGTCTCTCTTTCTGTCGGTTACCTTTTAGTTTTATTGATCGTTTCCTTCACTGTGCAGAAGGTTTTTATTTTGATGAAGCCCCCGATAGTTTATTATTGCTTTTGTTTTCCTTGCCTTGGGAGACAGATCTAGTAAGAAGTTGTTACGGCCAATGTCGAAGAGGTTGATGCAGGTGTTGTGCTCTAGAATTTTAATGGTTTCCTATCTCCCATTTAGGTCTTTGATCCATTTTGAATTTATCTTAGCGTATGGTGTAAGACAGTAGTCCAGTTTCATTGTTTTGCACCTTGCTTTCCAGTTTTCCCAACACCATTTGTTGAAGAGACTATCTTTTCTCCACTAAATATTCTTCTTTGCTTTGTCAAAGATAAATTGACCACACAGTTATGGGTCCATTTCTGGGTTTTCTATTCTGTTCTGTTGATCACTGTGTCTATTTTTGTACTATAATACCTAGAAAAACCACTAAAATCATTACTCAGAAAGGGGACACTGTTTTAAAGTATCCCCTTTCTGAATAACTACTTAGTAGTTTAGTGGTTGTTCTAGATATTATAATAGATATATATCTTACCACCGTCCATTAATTGATGTTATCATTTCACCAGCCAGAGTGAAGCATATAAACTTAACCTCCCTTTACAACACTGAACCTCCCCTGTCTACAACATAATTGTCTTAAATTTATTTCTTCTACATAAATTTAAAACCGCATCAGACGGTGTTGTAATATATTCTTCAATCATCAAACATAATTAGAACTCAAGGAGAAGGAGAGTACATTTTTGCTACTTTCTTTCTTCCTAGTGTTCCAAGGTTCCTTCTTTTATTGTTTCCTTTCTGCTTCAAATCCTCCTTAGTCTTTTAGAGAAGGTCCCCTGGTGACAAATTCCCTCAATTATTTTTCCTTCACCTGAGGATGTCGTGATTCCCTGGTGACAAATTCCCTCAATTATTTTTCCTTCACCTGAGAATGTCGTGATTCCCCTTTTATTCTTTTTTTTTTTAAAGATTTTATTTATTTATTC
>NW_024425563.1:6467618-6500701 GCF_017311325.1 Ursus maritimus | reverse complement strand
CGTGCTGCTACGAACACGCACGTACAAGTTTTTGTGTGAACATGTTTTCAGTTCTGTTGGGCACAGACCTAGGAGTGCAGTGACTGAGCATGTGGTAACTGTGTGTTCCACTTTTTGAGGAACTGCCAGCCTCCGTTCCATAGTGGCTGCTCCAGCTGACAGCCTTACCAGCAATGTGTCAGGTCCGATCTCTCCACATCCTCACTCGTATTTCTTAGTTGTTCTTTGTTTTTTAAATTATAACCATCCCGTGCATGTGAAGCGGTGTCTTATTGTGGCTTTGATTTGCATGATGCCGAGCATCTTTTCATGTGTTTATTTTATTTTATTTTTTTAAAAGATTTTATTTATTTATTTGATAGAGAGAGAGATACAGCCAGTGAGAGAGGGAACACAAGCAGGGGAGAGGGAGATGGAGAAGCAGGCTCCCAGGGGAGCAGGGATCCCCATGTGGGGCTCGATCCCAGGACCCTGGGATCACGCCCTGAGCCAAAGGCAGAAGCTTAACGACTGAGCCACCCAGGCGCCCCTTCCCCCCCCAGCTCCGTTTAAGAGTTAAATCTCTTTCAGTTTCTGCCTGCCTTGTGATTGCTCTTCAGTGCCTTCAAACAGTTGTTTTTTTATGTTGTGCCCAGAGTTTATAATTGTTACAGTATGTTTAGTATCATGCAAACTACTCCAATACCTCTAGAAATTATATGGTGTTTCTGGCCCAAAGAAAGCTTCCTTCCCAACCTCCATCACTTGGGAATTCTGTTAATGTTGTTTGAACTTATTTTTTCCAAAAATCTCCCGGCTCCTTCTCCTCACTCCCCTGCTCCCACACCCCCACAAGTGAAAGCAAAGACACAGAGAAAAGCACAGCTTGCTCAGGGCCCCACACTAAGGCTGCTTCCCCAACTGCAGATCCGTTTTGTCTCCCCTGTTATGCTCTCTCTCTGTAACACAGATGCGTTTGGATATTTTTTATGTACCTACTATATGCCTTTGGTCCTGTCTTTGAAGGGCAGTAATATATTAATATAAGTGTCCACACTATGAAGCAGAGCGTGCCAAACGTGCGAGAGAGAATAAAAAACTGCTGTGGGAATTCAGAGATGTGGGTCTCAGCTAGGCAGATTAACAGAGGCTTTACCGAGGAGGAGGGGGTGCAGAGAGTGGGCCCTAACTGCTAATTCAAGCAGACACATTTACACATCTGTTCCCTGCTGCTCTCACAGCCGCATGGGAGTGGAGGTGGTGGTAGCTGTTAGTATTATATAAAGCCTTCTACTTCAAGTGTGATCCGAAGGCAAGCCCTGGAAGTGAGCAGAAAGGCAGGATCTCGGGACCCGCTGCAGGCCTACTGATTCAGAATCGGCATTTTAACCAGATCCCTAGATATTTCATAGGCACCTTAAGGGTGAGAGGCATTAATAGAAAGTCCACTTTCAAGAGAATGATGATTTTAAGACCTCACCTTCTCTACTCCGAGGCCAGGTCACGTGAAGTGGGGGTGGGGCACAAGGAGAACAAACGCTCAGAAGTACTCGGATGTGCTCCTGTCACTCTGCTCATCAGGGAGCCTTAGGAGGAGCCCTTTCCATTCTACAGGTCAGGAAATGGAAGCTCAACGAGGTTCAGTAAGCGGCCTGAGATCACAAAGAAAGTGGCAGAACCTGAATCTGGACCCGCACCTGCCGGACTCCCAAGCCTGTACACGCTTCTAGCCTCCGCATCCTGCCTGCCGGAGGCGTGGGAGCCAGGGGCATCGGGGCTGTTTACGGCGCGGCCGCGAACTCATTCTGTCATCTCGGCTCATTCATCCCACCTTGTTTCTGAGCTCAGCTCTTTCCGTCTAAGTTGATGGAGTTTGAACTCGTGGAAGTTCATAAACAAAGGAATCCCGAGGCGTCAGGAAAATGGGTATTTGAGGCCACCTTAAGACAGAGCGCAGGCAGCGCGAGCCGTGTCATGGTCCCGGCAGCAGGGTGACGCAGTGTGGAGTGCAGGACCGGAGCCGAGCAGCCCTGGGCTCTAGTCCTGCCTCTGTCACGCCATAGCTGGGAGCCTCACTGTCCTCATCTAGGAGACGGACAGAATGATCTGTATCGGCTGTCTCTCAGTGCATTTGACTGGTTCGAGTAAGATTCTGCTTGAAAATGTTCTATGATGTAATACATAATACAGTGAGTTCTCTACCTGCCTTAGTTTTCATAACACAAATTCGGTGTTTCTAAATGAACTGAGACACGTGATTGGTCCTCTGCTGGCCAGGATTAGCAACTGGGGACTAGCTCTGGTAAAGCCCATCACCTCTGTGCTTTTGTTACCCTAACAACCAGAATAAACGGTAGTAAAAATATGTATACGCTCGGCACCTGTGAGAGAACTAGTGGTGTCAGAAATACATAGACTATTATTCTAGAGCAGAGAGTCCTTGTTCTAGAACCTTCCGTGGTGATGAAATGTTTCCTTACCTGTGCTGAGAGGGTAGCCACTAGCCACACGTGGCGACTGAGCACTTGAAATGTGGCCAGTGCAACTGAGGAACTTCAATTTAAGTTTTATCTTATTTGAACCCATTCAAATTTAAATAGCCACCTGTGGATAGTTCACGACCACACAGAACAGGGCTGCTCTACAGCAAAAGTGAGATATGGATTTGTTCAATACTGTAAGACTTTATAGCTATACTCTTATTGCCAACAAGTAAATTGACGGGTTTTTTTTCCCAATTCTGAAACTCTAGTCCCTAATGCCTTTTCCCCCCAGATTAAACATTTTTATAGCGTGATTTCTGATAATGGGAGGTTCCTCTGGAATCTGATCACCACTCTGTAGCAGCACAGCTGACACCAGTACCATGTGAAGGTTACCTAGGCAAAAGAATGATGCTTTGTTAATAAATGCATCTGTTTGTCTGAGAAAATGTTTTACTCCCTTGTCTTTGAAATTAAAAACAGGACTGGAAGCTCCCGAGTCCCGAGTGGGCCCCCGAGGCACCGCTGCTCCCGGCGGTCTCCTACCTGGCGTTCTCCGCTCTCCGGCTGACGCACTGATGCAAGTAGAGATACTCCTGAGGCGCACTGGTGGACAAGGCGGGCTGCATGTGGTTTGACACCGGGGGCTCAAAGGTGAACAGGGTGGGCTGGCTGGAGTGCGACGGGGCCGAGGACTTCCGCTCTCGGAGAAGGTGCTGACTGGAGCTGCTGAGCTCAGCTGGAGAAGACGCCCCTGGAATTTGTTCCGTCTTGTGTTAGCTCATCACCTTGTTCCCCAGAGCTGACACCTGGGGCCAAGTACACACAGTGAGGAAATTCTTACCATAGGTGTTTTCTTCATCTCTTGCCATCTTCCGTCCTCCCATGCTTGCCTGGAAGAGGCCCAAACACAGTTCGTTCATTCATTCATTCATTCATTCATTCATTCATCGAATAGGTATAATGACCTTCGATGGGTCAGGCAAGGTCCAAAGAGTTGGTGGCACCACAGTGCAAAGGTCATGGCTCCTGCCTTCCCCTGAACATCAGCACATAGGGAAGAACCCTGGAAGGACCTGACTGGTGTTGGAACGACACCAGGAGAACGTTTGGTGACCTTTCAGGGACTCTGGACGCAAACACCAGAGGGGAGATGATAGCACGTCCCTGTGTCAGAGTGAGCTCAGTGCTAATGTTCCCAGGTAGTTCTGTGTCAGTGACATAAGCTGGAGCTTCTGAGTTTTCCCAGGAGATTCCACAGCCAGGGGAGACTTCGGAAAATGCTGAGAATCCAAAAATTTGCTCAGTGACTTGGGGACTACCTTAGGGTGGTTGGCCTGGGAAAAAAACGAGAAGAGTATTTGCATTTTGTTTTTGGAAATTGGGAAGCAAATATCCCCCCAAGCTAATCTGAAGAGCCTGTGATCTGCTCTCAGAAAACTGAAAAACTGGGCTTGTGTCATTTGTCTAAGTTTGATCTGTGTGCTGGGGAGATGGGTCACCACCCTCCAGCTCCTGATGTTCTTGCCCCAGGTCTGAGGCCTCTCAGAGTAAGTGATTAGACCCATTCCGACATGGTGTAATACAGTTAAACACTCAGCGATGACGTCCGTGTGAGCACACGAGTGCCGGGACAGAAGCGCCCAGCCTGTCCTCCGTCTGCCTCTCTGGCCGCGTTTCCAGCTCACCCCCTGCTCATTCGGCTGCTCCACAGAGAGCAGGTTTCAGGACCCCCCTTCCCTCCTGCGCACTTGCTCCTCTGATCACTGATTCTCGCCCACGTTTCCGTCTGAGTCCTGTCTGTGCCTCACCATCCATTTCAAATGCTACCTCTTCATGGTGACACCTGCTTACTGTGGGTGACTGTGTTCTGTCCCGTGGGCGCCACCCGAGGAAAAGCACAGGGAGGGGCTGCTGGATAACTTCTCTCTGGCCTGAGGACTTAGGTGACAGGTTTGCATAAAAATCAGCAAACTCCCATAACTGACCCCTGAGTGGAAGTGAGGAAACAGAAGATTTCATGAAAGGATCAAGAATAGAGCTAAAGCCAGAAGTCCTAGTCTATGCTAGAATTGAGAAAGTATGCTGTAGGAAATTCACTGAACTCCCGGGCCCTTTGGAACCTCCTCCAGGGTTCGGATTAGGATTTGGAAAGTTCTTCTAGAGTTTTTGAGAGCTGAAATCCGGGGTCACAAAAATGTGTAGTCGTTGAAGAAAGTAAACCATGGAGACTCCTGTAATCTTAAATGGGATCAGAG
Organism: Ursus maritimus; assembly: GCF_017311325.1. NCBI lineage: Eukaryota > Metazoa > Chordata > Mammalia > Carnivora > Ursidae > Ursus > Ursus maritimus. Next base: position 6,495,981 of record NW_024425563.1, on the reverse strand, counting down.
ATGATTTATCTAGTCTGGTGATTCTGAACCTGCTATCTTTTGGAAATATCTAGAGATTCTTTAAAATGTCTATTGCTTTGACATTTGGCTCACAGATATGTACTTAATCAGAAAGAAAGTATGTCTCGCCCCACCCCCCTGGGTGATTCCAATGCATTTGGTGGGTGCTCTGAGTTTCGGAGCCATTCACCCCGTCCACCCCCTTCATTTCCAGTGGGGATGAGGGTATGACATTCGCAGCCCACGGAGCCCTGGGCAGCTCGGGCTGGGGGGAGAGGGGTCTAAGGGCACGTGTAGGGCGAGGGTTTGAAGACCGTGTTCAGCATGGCTGCTGGCTTCTGCCAGTCCCTGCCACTCACAAGGCTGAAGAGGTCGAGTGTTTGGGGAGGATGCAGCTCACAGACATAATTTTCACTTTGTATCGTGTTCTGAGGTTAGACCTGCTTCTTTGTCCCAGCAATATCTTTCGGCTTTGCCGCATCTGCCTTCGGGGAGTGTCTGCAGGCTTCTCCAGTGTGCTCTGCTCCTGGAGTCCTTCTAGCAAACCCTTTATTACTAGTCGGGGAGTAGGGAGGGGAAGGGATTTTGCCCGAATAGGAGTGTGTGCTCACCACTGCTGGACAAGATGCTGAGCACGTCCACGGAACTTACTTTGTTTGAAACTCAGAGCATCCTTAAAAACTGGAAACTGTGAAGCTATCCTTTCTAGAGCCTGCTTCCCTTCCTCAGAGGTAGGAGAATGCAGGTGCTCGCTCACTGAGCTCGCACAGACCCCCAAGTCCTCAAAGCCCCCACTCCCCGGGCGACCCCTAGCCCTGTGGGCTCACCTTTCCCGCAGCAGTGGTGACAGGCTCTGAGGTTGGCTGGAGAGGCCCCTGGCCTAGTGCTTTCCCTCCGGTTGTGAGTGCAGAAGAATGCTCCTCCCAGCGTGGGGAGGAAGTGTCAGAGCCTCTCAGAGCTCAGAGCCCAGGAAGGGAGGGTGACAATTTAAAGGGACAGGACCATGGCCAGTCAGGGGTGCCTTTGCATCCTTTCCAATGGGAAACCCACCCCTGCTTTGGACTGTGGCGATGTTTTCCAAAGGTCCCTGTGACACCCCGTCTTGTCCCCAGTATGGGCTGTAACCTCAGAGAAGAGCAGCTGAGATTTCTGAGGCCTGTGTCAGTTCCAGCCTCTGCCCCACTAGTCTTATCTCAAGCTGGCTTTTGGTTTTTTAGGTGTTTTCCCTATGAAATGGCCTCTTGAGAGTCTCCTTCCCTTGACAGGACATCAGTGTGGACACAGTCACCAGCGTGGTCCTATCTGCCAGTCCCATCAATCTTAAGGAAAAGGAGGACTTTTCTAGCCATTAAAGATCGGACAGCAGGAAGAGGATAGAAATTTTTCATACGAGGTTTAGTCTAGCCTCAGTTGGTCTCTCTGACCCGAGTTTCTGTTTCTTCTCGCAGGAGGGTCATGAGAGAGGTGAGTAAAATCGCCAGCCGTTGTGTGGAAGGAAGGCTGCAACAGCATATGGTGTTATGGGCCCTGGACCTGGTTAGGTCATGAATCCACTCTGTGATCTTGCCTAACTCACTTAATCTTTCTGGAGTTAACTTCATCTGAAGCTAATTGGCGGGGGTCTGATTTTACCCATTCTTGCCAGCTTATTCTCTCTAGTGATGATAGCCAGCCCACTACCCGCCACCAGTCCCGCCACCCCCAGCTTTATTGAGATATAATTGAATTGCGACAGTGTGTAAGTTTAAGGGCACGGTGTGTTGACGCGGTGCACTTCCATACTGTACACTGCTTACGGCCGTAGCGTTTGTTAGCTACCCCTGCGTCACATCGCATCATTGCCATTGCTTTGTTTGAGTGACAACATTTAAGATCATCTGTTCTCTTAGCGACTTTCAATGTATGATCCAGTAGTATTAACTCTAACCACTGGGCTATGCGTTAGACCCCCAGAACTTCCTCACCTTATAACTGGAACTTTGTACTCTCTGACCAGTGTCTCCCCATTTCCCTTCCTCCAGCCTCTAGTAACCACCAGTCCCTCTCCATTTCTGTGGGTTTGGTTTTTAAAATTCCACGGAAAAGTGATGTCATACAGTATTTGTTGTTTTGTGCTCGACTTATTTCACTTAGGAGAATGTCCTCAAGTTCCACCCACGTTGTTGCGAATGACACTATGTCATTCTTTCTTGTGGATGAATAATTTTATATATATAAAATTATAAATAAATAATTTTAATATTATATTAAATGATGGCTAGATAGATAGATTTTTATCTGTTCAGGTACAGATGGTAACTTAGGTTGTTTCCATGTCTGGCTGCAGTGAACATGGGAGTGCAGATGTCTCTGAGAATCTGCTTTCAATGTCTTTGGAGAAATACCCAGAAGTGGGATTGCTGGATTGTGGGTTCTGACGCCTGTTTTGTGGGCTATGACCAGCAAAACCCACAGCAGCAGAAATAATTACTCCAGACTACCGAGCAGTCAAGAAAGGTGAGAGGGAGCCTGAGGATAGACTCCCCCAGCCACTCCTAGACTCTCCTGTTTATTAATGCAGAGACTTCTGGTAACAAAGTAACATATATCATTGAAAGTCATGGTAAGTGCAGAGCAGGGGGTTACAAGGTTCTTGAAGCAAACGAGGCAATTAATCTTAAGCAATTCATAGGGTAGGCTTTACTACTTCTGGAAATGAGTTTTCTATAGGTAAGGCAAAAGCAGGCAAGCCTACGAATCCCCCAAATCTGGTAGAGATGTCCTAGATAAGCGAAGCATGTCCTGTTGTTTTCAACAAGACAGAATGCAGTTTTCTGCTGTGCTATGCGGCCCTATAATTTAGGAACCCATGATTGAATTCCCACACTGGATCACATGATAATTCTAGCTGTAATTTTTGGAGAACCCTCCATACTGTTTCCCACAGTGGCTGCACCAATTTACATTCCCAACAACAGTGCACGAGGGTCCCCTTTTCTCCACATCCTCGCCAACACTTGTCATCGCTTCTATTCTTGATGACAGTCATTCTGACAGGTACGAGGCGAGAGCTCATTGTGGTTTTGATTTGCATTTCCCTGATGATAGTGACACAGAACACCTTTTCATGTTCCTATCGGCCATTTGTATGTCTGCTTTGGAAAAATGTCTATTTAGTTCCTCTGCCCGTTTTTTAATTGAATTGCTTGTTGTTGGTGTATTTTGTTTTTTTTAAAGATCTTATTTATCGAATTGAGAGAGAGAGAGAACCTGAGCAGAGGGGAGGGGCAGAGGGAGAGGGAGAAGCAGACTCCCTACTGAGCAGGGAGCCGATGTGGGACTCAATCCCAACCCTGGGATCATGACCTGAGCCGAAGGCAGGTGATTAACTGACTGAGCCACCCAGGCGTCCCTTGAATTGCTTGTTTTTTGATGTTGAATGATAGGAGTTCTTCATACATTTTGGATATTAACCCTTTAGCACATGTATGATTTACAAACATTTTCTCCCATGCAGTGGGTTGTCTTCTCATGTTGTTGATGGTTTCCATCACTGTGCGGAAGCTTTTAGTTTGACGTTATTCCATTTCTTTATTTTACCTTTCCTTGCCTTTGCTTTTGGGGTCAAATCAAAAAAATCATTGCCAAGACTGCTGTAAAGGAACTTACGCCCTGTGAACTGTATGATTTCAAGCATCTTAAATTTATTGAGGCTCATTTTATGGCCCATTGATGATATTTAGGAAAACGTTCTTTGTGTACCTGGAAAGAATGTGCATTCTACTTTGTTGGGTGGTAGGACCCGTTGGTTTATAGTCTTGGTCACATCTTCTGTTTCTCTTTTGACCTTCTGATAAGTTGCTGTGCCCACTGTTCGGAGTGGGGTATTGAAGCCTGCAGCTCATTGTTGAATTATCTACTTGTCCTTGACGTCTGTTATTTTTGCTTTGTGTGTGTAAGGTCTCCATTGCAAAGTTCGTGTATGTTTATAATTATTATATCTTCAAATTCACTGATTCTTTCTTCTGCCACCTCAAATCTATCATTGAGCCCCACTAGTAAATTTTCCATTTCAGTTATTACACTTTTCAATTGCAGAATTTGTATTTTGTTCTAAAAAAATAATAATTTCTGTATTCTTATTGACATGTAAACCACAGCAAAGCAAGGCCTAGAAAAGCAGAAGGGGAATCAGTATGCAGACTAGCTACACCATATTACCTCAGCTGCCCGGTTTTTCACAAGAACTACAGAACATTCATCAAAAGAAGAGAGCGTGACCCACATACTGGAAAACATCAGGCCACAGGAATGGCCTGTGAGAGGCACTGGATACTGGACTTGAAGACAGGGCTTCAAAGCAGCAATGATAAGTATGTTTAAAGAACTGAAGGAAACCACACTTAGAGAAATAAAGCTCTGGAGACAGTATCTCAGCACAACAGATTCAGAGAAAGCCTTTGACAAAACTGAACACCCTTTCGCAATAAAAATACTCAACAGACTGGAACTAGAAAGAACCCTCCATAACCCGGTGAGGGGCATCTATGAAAAATCCCACAGCTATCACCGTGTTTCATGACGAAAGACTGAAAGCCTCAGTCCTGTGATCAGAAATAAGGCAAGGATATCTCTTCTGGTCACTCCAGTCCAGCCTTGTGCAGGAGGTTTGCGTGGGGCTTGCTTTCCGGGCTAGACTCTTCCCCATGGCGTCTGCGTCCCCTGCAGCATGAACCCCCTGGGCATTCCCGACAGGGTGCAGCCTTGGGCCTGCACACAGTCTTAGGGGTGACACTACTTGTAGGAGAGCTTTCTGTCTCTTGCACTAATCGCTCTGTTCCCCTGCCTGCCTCCGTTGGTACCAGCCCCAGCTGTCAAGCCTGCTCAAGACCAGCTCATTGCTCTCTTGTTGTTTATACTCTCCTTGGATATGAATCTCTCCACAGTCTGATTGAACTAAATCTGCAGGGATAGCTTTTGTGGCCAGTCTTTCAGGTTTTCTCTGACCCTGAAGGACTCTTCTTCATAGCTTCTTTTCCTGGTTCTCTCTGGCCAACTTGCTGGCCTGTGGTTTCTCTTGTGTCGCTCATAGGGCTACCGATCTCCTCTAAATTGCTTACCACTAAAGTGTTCCTTCTTTTCGAGTGTAGCCCTTGACTTGAACTTCCACTAAGGGAAGCCTGGGCCCCCGGCCTTTTCAGCTTGCCTCTCCCAGCAGGGACCTGCTGTCCTCTGGGGGACTGGGCTGTGGGCAGCTAGGGCGCCAGTGTTGGTAGCCTGCTGAGTCTCGGGGCAGCGTCTGCCCCAGAGCAGACGAGCAGTAGGGTGCTGCTGGCTGCACTCACCCAGAGTTTAGTTTCAACAGCCCAGAGTTGGTGGGGATGAGATATGTTGCACGCTCAGCCCTGTTTCTAAGATACTGTACTCTTGCTGGTTTGCAGAGGGGAGAGGGAGCCCCAGCTTCTTGGCCACATGTGCCGAGAATGCAGGTTCCTTCCAGATGAGTCGAGCACGAGTTGGAAAGGAGGAAGCAGGTCACGGCTCAAGGGTCATAAACTCACTGTTTTTACTAAGATTGAGTTTTTTTTTTGAACGAATATTTATTTGCTGTGTGACTTTAGAACAATTCTTAGAGATTTTAATCTTTTTTTAAAGTTTCACCAGTAGTGGCTTTTCTACCAGTGAGAAGTCTGCGCAGTTCCTCACGGTGTGTTCTGGAAGCGGAAGCCTGTCAGTGGTTTTAGATCGAACCCCGGGCACATTGCTAGCTGCCCTCTCCTTCCTTCCTCCTGGGTGCCTGGGTTTGGTATAGTTTTGTTCTCCCCATTGTTGTTCTTTTCTGTAGCTGAAGGAACCCTCACTGAATGGGGAGCCAGGTGGCAGTTCTTTGCGGATCCCGCTCTTCCGCTAAGTGCAAATCTGGAATCCTTGCAGAGGGCGAGAGAGTCGCTGGCGTCGCGCTCCATTTCCAAATAGTCATTTGTGCTCTTTGGCAGCTTACAAGTGAGTCACGTAAATACAATTTTCAAGTTATGCTTCTTCCTCACAAACCATAGTCGAAAACAATGAGGCTGCTTAGCTGTTTCTTAGCTACTTAGGCTTTGCGTTGAAATTTGTTAAAATTTTGAAAGATAGCAACCTCCACGTGCACCTGGACCGATTTAGAGCAGAGCTGATTTTGTTCAGTGCACGTCAGAGTGCAACGTGCCAGGTGCTGTGCTTGCTCTGACCCCCGCCCCGGTGAGGGGGGGTGGGGGGGAGCTTCTCAGGAAACCCCATAGCAGCTCATCCTAAGGCCCTGCCCAGCCTGTGGAGTGGGGGTGGGGGGTGAAGAGTCCTGCCCAGAGGCCCCTGCCATCCCCATCACAGGATTCCTCCACGCCCCGCCTTCCTCCTCCAGTCCCCTGGGAGCGCAGCAGGGGGCAGGAATAAGAGGACAGATGGGCCAGGGTGCCTGGGTGGCTCAGAGGGTTAAGCATCTGCCGTTGGCTCAGGTCATGATCCCAGAGTCCAGGGATCGAGCCCTGCATTGGGCTCCCTGCTCCGCGGGGAGTGTGCGTCTCTCTCTGCCTCTGCCTCTCCTCCCTGCTTGTGAGCACTCTCTCTCTCTCTGTCAAACAAACAAATAAAGAAAATCTTGAAAAAAAAGAGGGGGACATGGGCCTGTAACCTAGCCTTTGTGGCCTGTGTGTCCACAGCTCTAAGTGGTGAGGAAGACGGACTCTGGGGAGGAGAGGCAGGAAATGGCTGTGGGTGAGATAAGATGCATGTTTGTCTGTATGCAAGTCAGTTTACAATAAATCACCCTGTTGTTCATTTATCGGAAATGTAGGGGATTATGGGGACAAGAAGAAAACACTATGCTGGGTGTGCTGACATGTGCATTACCGCCGTTCCTTTATCCCTTGTCAGTTTGTTTTACAGATTTATTTATTTATTTTAGAGAGAGGGGGAAGCACACTCCCCACTGAGCGGGCAGCCACATGTGGGGCCCAATCCCACAAGCCCGAGATCATGACCTGAGCCAGAACCAAGAGTCGGACCCTTAGAGGACGGAGCCACCCAGGCCCCCCCTTCTCACAGTTTTATTGATCACATTTCTCATTTGCAGTAAAGCACTTAGAAGTGCTCTCTCTACAGGAAGGTCAGAGTGAAGCAACAAGCGATGTCAAGCTGAAACCAAAAGAAAGAAGGGAAGGTAGCAGCAGCAAGTGTGCGAAGTCACTTGGAAATCCCAGAGAGCGAGCAAGTCACCGAGTGCTGTGGGCCGCTTCTGGCAGCCTCTGAACTCTGTCCCCGACCCCCGGTCTCCGCCAGGGAATGGCTAAGAATCCAGGGGCTGGCCAAGCAAAGGCTGTGGGGTTTGGAGGTGTGGGACGGAAAAGTCTAGGTGGACGAGGAAGGAAGGGAGCTGCAGGTGCGCTGAGAGGAGCCGAAACCTGGGGCAGAGCCGGGCCTGTTGCCTTGCTTCTTGCTTGTCGGGCTCTGGGTGCCAGGGGGAAAACAAAGCTGGTATCGGGAACTGGCTGTAACTGTCCGTTACTCTGAAGGCCCCAGCGACTCAAAAGCCCTGGGAGAAGAAGGCTCAGACTCACAGGGCTCACAGCAGACCCCTCAAGCCCGGAGCACAGCACTGGGCTCCCCCCGTGGTCTCCTGTCGTGGGTCACGGTGCCCCGCTTCTCCGTGCAGGTTTAGAACGACAACCAGCAGCCTCTGAGAAGTCGCATGGCTCTGCGGGCCAGGGCGCCCACTTCGGGCCTGTGGGAGAGTCCGGGGATTTGTCTCGTTGGCGCGGCCCCACCCTCTGCTGTGATACCAGGCTGTAGCTGGCCTGCAATTGAGATCATCTTGGACTTCCCTATCTTCTCATCCGTAAAGATCCTGGGGCTCCTGTGGGTTATGGTTTTCTTGGTTTGTTTTTTGGTTTCCTCCAAGCCCTAGATTCTGATAGTGGCACAATCAGACCCACACACTTTCCCACTGGCTGCATTTCATATATTAATGGGAGACACTCGGTGCTGATTAAGATAAAATCGTTCTTTTGAGTGGTTCTGCTATGCTGTAAGAGCGTGCGATTGGCGCTTGCTGCTGGGGCTGGGGCATGCTTTTCCCTTTTAGGCAGATGGGGTTCCTCACCCCCTCAGCTCACCCCACCTGGACAGTCTACCTGTTTCCCTGAAGACATCAGGAGGCCTTGCCTGCATTGGCAGGCCTTAAGTTCCTCTCTCTCTCTCTGATTTTTGTTCAGATTTTATTTATTTGAGAGAGAGAGAGCACAAGCGGCTGGAGGGAGAGGGAGAGGGAGAGGGAGAAGCTGACTCCCCACTGAGCAGAGAGCCTGACATGGGGCTCAATCCCAGGACCTGAGATCATGGCCTGAGCGGAAGGCAGATGCTTAAGTGACTGAACCACCCAGGCGCCCCTCTGTCTTTCTTTAGAAGAAACGATTTTTAGTTTTTGTTTTGGTGTTGTATAAATTGTTGACAAAAACAATTCTTTAGAGGATTTAAATCTCAATTCTCCCGAGAACACCACTTCTCTCCTCACTGAGACTTCCCTGGTCCATCTGGGCCAGATACGTGGTGGGAGATGAGGAAGAACATGGTCCAGGGAATTCGCCCTGCTCATGGGGTGTGATGCAGGGGGAGATCCTCGGGTTGTGAAGAGGATGGGACCAAACCTGGGCAGGGGGAATGGTGGAGGAGAGGGGAAGGGGGACATAGTCAGCTCCTAGCCCTGTTCCTGCAACAGCAGAGCTTGATTTCTCGTCGCCCCCGGAGTCCACAAGCAAGATGGCCACAGAGCACGTTCTCTCTGACGCTATAGGGGAGGGCCTTGCTTGCTTCTTCCTGGGCTCGGCTGGTTGCTGGCCATCTCGGTGCTCCTAGGCTGGCGGATGCGTCGCCAGTCTCTTTCCTCTTGCATTTTATGAGAAGCAGCAAAGAGAAACCAGCAAGGTGTGCACCTCCCGCACTTTTCTCAAAAACGTCCTCTGCTGAACATTCTAGATCAACCGCCCGACCCCTGAGATCATGACCTGAGCCGCAATCAAGAGTCAAAAGCTAAACCCACCGAGGCACCCAGGTGCCCCCGTGTATCTGTCCTTAATCTCCTTCATTTTAAAACAATTCCAGTCATCGGATTAGGGCTCACCTTAACCACCTCATCTGGACTTCATGACGTGGCAAAGACCCTATTCCAAATAAGGTCACATTCTCAGGTACCAGGAGTTAGAACGTGAGCATGTCTTTGAGGCAGAACATTCAACCTACAGTGGGTGGTAAGAAAGGGACATTGCATGCTGTTTGAGGGTAAAATACACCCCCCCAATCTCTTCCTTTCCTGTCCTCCTTGCAGTTCTAGGTAAACCCAATGGGATAGTTTTCTTATGTCACTGGTTCTGGGGAGACTTCTAGTGCCTAGGGCTGAGAGTCGACATTCCTTGGCCTGGTACTCAACAATCATTACAATCTGTCTCAACTTTTCTGCCAAAGCCCATCTCCTCCTTCTCTCCTGAGAAGCAATGTAATATAGTAGTTTCAGGGGAGCTCTGCATCCCCAAATTATCATTGATTGTTCCTGTTAATATCTGTTTCACACGGTTGTAAGGATTCAAGGTGGTAATGACATAAAGGCCAGTGCCTGGAACACAGTAGGCCCTCAAAAAAGGCTGGTAATCGTTCCTCCACTCCAAATTGCTTGCTCTTCCATGCCTGTGTCCAGTATAGTTCCACCTCCAAGGCTTTGCTCCTGCTATTTCTGCCTGTCTTTCTTGTTAGAATGAAGTTTTCAAAGAAGGGAAAATCATGGGGCGCCTGGCTGGCTCAGTCAGTTGAGAGGCTGACTCCTGATCTCAGCTTGGGTCTTAATCTTAGGCTCCTCAGTTCAGCCTTGGGTTGGTCTCTACATTGGGCATGGAGCTTACATTAAAAAAAAAAAAAGCAAAATCACGGACTGTTGTGCAAGTATAAACAAAGTTTTGCTCACCTCATTAGTTAATGAGGGAACCAGTAGGATATTATAATTGGTTCAAAGTTCATTTGAGAATCTAGGGTCAGCTCTCCAAGAGAGTTGTAATATGTAACTTTTGAGTTATACATTCCACCGGACAGAAAATTGTTTGCATATCTATAAGGCGGAAATGTGTAAAACACCTCTCTTTCCTTACAGAGTTGTAAAATATCTCAGACGATAGTGAGGTGAGCACAGCATCGCACAGAAAGAAAGAACACTTAGCAAGCTCTCTTACCTATTTCTAAATTGTGGACCATTTTAACGGTGTTGCCACTTTGTGATCATAAACAGTCTCCAACAATTATCATTGTCCCCAGAAGACTGGCTTTATCACGCATGGCCTGATGACTGACATGAATGCAGCAAGAATCTTAATGAACTGGAAAAGCCTCTTTGAATTTGCTCAGCCTAACAGTATTAAGCAACTATGAATTCCAAAGAACAGACTTCTTCAGGAAATTTTCAAAATGAATCTTGAATGAGACTTTTCAAAGCCTCTATCATTCTTCTATCCCAAGGGGAGGAAACAGAGACGCCAATACTTTCTCCAATAAAATTTGCATGCTGTGCCTATACATCTCAGTGAATTTTCCTCTTTTTGAGGTCTCCAAAGTTTGCCAAGTTTTCTGAAGTGCCAGGGAGTGTACTTCCTTATTCCCCGAGAGACTGGGATCCTGGAAGCCAGATGTCATGTTTTCTTGCGAAGGTTTTGTAGGCATTTGCTCCGCCTATAACACCAACCATTGCTCCTTGGTGGTCTGCTTGTCCTTGATTAAATAAAAATCCCGCTCAGACATCACACTGTGGGGGCACCTGGGTGGCTCAGTCAGTTAAGCATCCGACTCTTGATTTCGGCGCAGGTCATGATGTTGGGGGTCTTGAGATCGAGCCCTACAATAGGATCCGCTCTGGATGTGCAGTCTTTTTAGGAGTCTCCCTCTCCTTGTGCCCCCCCCCCACTTAAAAAAACCACACTGTACATATGAGCCTCAGGCAGAATGGTTTTTTCCAATTGTATCTTTGTAAAACAGAGCATAGATTTTTACTGAACCTATACAAATGATTCTATCATCCTGAAAGTGAACGAGACTCAGCAGAAGCATTTGTTTTGGAATTCTGAGGCTAAGTGAAGGTCAACTAACGTTTAAAAATGGTTGTGGGGGTTGGGTGGCTGGGTGATGGACATTGGGGAGGGTATGTGTTGTGGTGAGTGCTTTATATTGTGTAAGACTGATGAATCACAGACCTGTACCCCTGAAACAAAAAATACATTATATGTTAATAATAATAAAGTAAAAATTAAAATAAAAATAAATCTCTAATTTAATAGGTGAAAAGAAGAAAAACAAAATAGCCCTTTAATCTTAGTTTTGTGACTAGCTGAATTTTGCCTTGATATCATTATTTTAATAACTTTATGGTTTCTAAATTCACTTTTTACAATTAAAAAGATCTTTCACTTGTTATTTGGTTTGCTATAAAAAAGTTTGAAAAAGATGGTTGATAAGAGTTTACAAATTCAGGGGCGCCTGGGTAGCTCAGTCGTTTAGCGTCTGCCTTCGGCTCAGGGCGTGATCCCATCCTTCCGGGATCGAGTCCCACATCGGGCTCCTCCGCTGGGAGCCTGCTTCTTCCTCTCTCACTCCCCTGCTATGTTCCCTCTCTCCCTGGCTGTCTCTGTCAAATAAATAAATAAAATCTTTTTAAAAAAAGAGTTTACAAATTCATAGTGTACTAAATTGTGGATTGGAGATACTTTAAGGAGAAAGAAATCAGGTTTGCTCATATATCCATACAAATAGAACATTGAAAATAATGCCATCGATATTCCAAACAACTAACCACGATGATATCTCCTTAATCCGTTCATTCCGTCCCATGTAATTAATTCTCACTGTGCTGGATCTTGGGTTGTCTGATGTCATGGGGGACATATGCCTCCAGACTGAGAGTCTCAGCAGTCCTGGCTCTGCTCACTGGCACAGTCCAAGCGTTGACTAAGTGCTGCCATCTTGGAAACCTGCTCCAAAGAGTCTATTTGGAGTACGAATAGTTCCATTACCTCCTACAGTTTTTCCCGTGAAACTCTGAGACTGTGCTTCTCTTTTGAAGGTACAAATTCTGAACATAGCTTTTGGCAGAGTCTTCAGACGAGCCTAAGAAGGAAGCAGAGACTGTTTGATAGCTGACTGAATGGTTGTGGTTAACTTATTAGAATAACCGAATATATCAGAGTGGAAGAGAGTAAAAGTCTCTGGGGGGCCAGTCTTTATTTCACGAGGCTTTGATCCATGTTTCCTTTGAGGAATCCAGCTCCAAGTGCACTGGCACATGGAGCACCGTATCTCTTTTGTGAGGAGCCGACCTCAGACTGCAGGAGGCAGCTCTTCTCGTGAGTCCCTGGGGCCAGAAGACCATTTCAATAAAGACGTGTGAGTGGAGGGGTAGAGATAATCCAAGTCCCTCGCCCCAGGAGACAGGCTGTGGAGGGGTTGAGTCTTCTTTCTCGGGTAGTACCCTTTGGGGAGGAGTGAGTGGGGAGAACCCAGGAGGTTTGAGCGATATCCCATAATTCACTTAAAGCGGATTGTTAGAAAGGGGAGTTAACGAATTTTATTTGGTGACAAGAGAGCAGGCTCCAATATCCCTGGCCGCTTTCCTCACCCATGATCTGTTTGACCTTCTTGCTAAATGACACACTGCATTAAGCACTGTGTCTGTCCCCATGTTGGTCTCTGGCCAAAGGAGGTAGTGTTTCCTGGCAGAAGTTTAGATTTTTATTTCTTGAAGATGTAGGAAGGAAGTATTTTCAGATGCATAGACAGAGGATGAGAAGCTGGGCCAGAAATCAACCAAGTCTTAGAAGTTTCATATCTGCCATTCTCAGGGTATGAGGACAGGCCCTCAGCAGGAACAGAAGACATGAAGTAAGGGTTTGCCGAGCTCTCCTCCTCTCCCTGAGGCGCCTTCAGTTCTGTTCATGTATTTGGGTCCTGCTGTGGACTAAATTGTGTCTCTGTCTCCCCAAATTCATATGTTGAATCCCTAACCCTCAATGTGATGGTATTTGGGATAAGACGTTTTGGAGGTAATTAAGTTTCCATGAGGTCATGAATGTGGGGTCCTCATGATGGGATTCATGCCTTAGTAAAAAGGAGTACCAGACAGCTGCTTCCTCCTGCCCCCAGGTGTGGACACAGTGAGAAGGTCCCATCTGCAAGCGGGTAGTGAGCCCTCCCCAGGGAAAGGAGTTGGCTGGCCCATTGACCTTGGGCTTTAGCCTCCGGAAGGGTGGGAGATAAATGCCTGTTGCTTAAGCCCCCAGACCATGGTGTTATGGTCCAAGCTGACTCTTGCAGACAGCTACGATGTGAAATCTTACAGTACGCCAGCTGTTGGAGGGTAACTCTGACCCGGGACTAGCATCAAAGCTTCTGTCACTACTACAAACTAATACTTGGTGATCACTGTGATCCAGGCGGCGGTCTAACAGTACCACATGCACTACTTCAGTTTCATAACAACCCCCTGAAGCAGGTGCTCCACTGTAAAGATTAGGAGAGTCAGGTGCAGAGAGGTTAACTCACCCAAGTGTCCTAGGCTGAAGAGAGGCCCCCTGAAAGATAGCCACATCCCTAGGACCTGTGAATGTAACTTGATGGCAAAGCATCTTTGCAGATGTGCTTAAGTTAATGACTTTGAAGTGAGGAGATTATTCTGGATTATCTGGGTGGGCCCTGATGTAGTCACAGAGGTCCTTGTTGGGGGAGGCAAGAAGGTCAAAGGAGGAAGAAGGCAATGGGTTGGAGGCAGCAGAGATTGGTGTGATGAGGCAATGAGCCAAGGAATGCTGGCAGCTTCTAGAAGCTTAAAGAGGCAAGGATGGATTCTCTCCTGGAGGCTTCAGAAAGAACCAGCTCTGCTGAGACCTTGATTTTATCTACATAAGATAAGGCCCTTGACCTCCAGAACTGTAAGAGACTACATTTATATTGTTTTAGGCTTAATTTTTGGTAATTTTTGGTAATTTGTTGTGGCAGCAAAGGAAACCGATACACCAAGGTGACATATGTAGACGGTGTGAGGAGCCATTATTTACATTTCCTGTTATTATTTCTGCAATGTCTTCATAAATTGAGCTTTGAATTTATCTAGATCTAGGTTTGGGTTTTTCTCTTGGCTCCCAAAGGTTTAGACTTTTGGCTTTGTGCCTGAGTGTTATTAATTTTTGAATGAGTAACGTGAGACTTTCATGAAAGACTATAATAAAAACCCATATCATACAATCCCTGGGAAGTATCCCCAGGCTCTAAATTTGGAGCCAGCAAGCCACATATCTGAGTTCCTTCTGCACAGAATCACCCCCAAAGTCTCCCACTCTATCTGGGGAAGATGATCAGACACCGTGGCTGGCCTGTGTGCATGCTTTGGGTCATTTAGTAAGGGCCTTTTGGACCCACCGCTATAACCCCAAACAACAAATATAGCTTTGGAAATTTTGGTCTGGTAGCGGGCACACGTAGAAAAAGATTTCAACCTGGCAAAACTAAAAGCATCCCCCAATTATGGGACAGTATTTCTGTCTCTTTAAAGGCAAACTGTTCCTTCACTAGCTCCACCCAATCAGAACTTCCTGGCTCAGAGGCTTCAAAGGGTAGGGACACTTTTTCCTGACAGTTAAAGCAAAAGCACCAGCTCAAACAGCTTCTTTGGAGAAAGCCTGAGAACTCATCAACTCTTCCAAAGGTGAGCCGGGCCTCAGAGCAGTGGAGCTGTGAGATACTGCGGGACACAGGGTATGCATGGGGGTGGACTCGACTGATGTGCCCAATTCCACCTGTCTCGTATTTCACAGGAGAAACTTGCTGAATAAGGTACCTTCCATCAGTTGTTGTTGTGACGACGCTGAGTGCTGCCTGACAACCCATCCGTTGCCCTCAGTGGGAAATCGAGGTCCTTGAGGTGGGTCTCTAGAGCCGAAAGGCAATTGAAAGACCACTGGGTCCGAATCCCTCTCTTCCCTGAAAACGAATCTGAATCCCAGCCTGTGTGAATGTGGTTTCGTTACTCTCCCAGGGATACCCCAGTCACTAATGGCACAGGAAGCCAAAACTCAGTTTGCTGAGTCCTGGCAACATGGAAGGAGAGCAGTTGTGTGACGGGTAGTGTAGCAGATGAGGGAAGGGGGGAGCGCCCTGAGGGGAGAGGTGGCTATTCTACAGACGCGATGTGTCCGAAAGCCTTTGGTTGCCTTCCCTAATTCCAGGCTTGCTACCAGTTCACTGTTTCTGGAAAGAGTGTGGGCTATCTCCCTTGGCCTCCCCTGAGGGAGTGTATTTCATTTCTGATTTTCTGATTCACTGTGTTCCCGATTCAGTGTAAGTGGAAATGTAGCATCAAGGACCTGAGGAGGAACCAGGAAGAGGCCATAGTGTGCAGTGGTTATGCAGGAGTGTGGTGGTCGGACAGACATTGAATTGTATCCCTCCTCTGCCCAATGCCTATTAACGCTGTGACCTTGGGCTAGTCTCTCAGCATTTCTGAGCCACATCAATTTCCTCATTTGAACAATTAAAATAAGGGTACCTGTCTGGCTCATCAGAAGAGTGTGTGTGTGACTTTTGATGTCAGAAATCGTGAGTTGGTGCCCCTCGTTGGGTGTAGAGATTAGTTAAATAATAAATAAATAAACTTTAAAAATTAAAATAATAGGGCACCTGGGTGGCTCATGACTGAGCCTTTGGCTCCTGAGATCGAATCCCGCATCAGGCTCCCTGCTTGGCGGGGGATTCTACTTCTCCCTCTACCCTTCCCCCCTGCTTGCGATCTCTCTCTTTCTCTCACTCTCTCTCAAATAAATAAAATCTTGAAAAAAATTAGGGTAATAAAATTACGTTCCTTGCAGGTATTTTTGGGGAGTAAAGGAGTTAATGTACAAAACCTATTTATCAGGGTGCTTGGTAGACAGTATACATTCAGTAGTTGTTGCACTATGAACAAGTTAAATTTTTTTTGTGGGAAATTTTTTTTACTTCTTTTTATAAAAGATTTTTATTTATTTAAAAGAGCAGAAGCAGGTGGAGGGGTAAGACGAGGGGAAGGAGAGGGAGAAGCAGGCTCCCCTTTGAGCAAGGAGACCGATGTGGGGTTCAATCTCAGGCCCTGGGATCATGACCTGAGCTGTAGGCAGATGCTTAACTGACTGAGCCACCCAGGCGCCACAACTGGGGGAGATTTTTAACTCATTCAAAGATAAAGAACCTCCATGTACCTTCAACAATTATCAATTTGTGTAAATCTTGTTTCATCGATAAACCCCTCCCACCCATCCCAGATTATTTTGAAGCAAATGTCAGACACTGTATCACTTTGTCAGTAAATTTGAGTATGTATGTCTGAAAGATAAAGAGCATTAAAAATATGACTTTTTCAGACTTTGAAGAGCAATTAGAAATTTTCCAAAATTACCAGATATAGTTAGATTCCCCAATGGTCTCATACTTTTAAAAATTGTTTGAAATCAGATCCAAATAATGTTCATAAACTGCAATTATTTGCTATCGTTCAGTTGAGCTTAGTGTATAAGTTTCTACTTTCCTGTTTCTGTCTGTGAAATTGGTGTTGTGTTTTATAAGAAAGGGCAGTCTTTTGTCCAACAGAGTTGGACAGTGTACATCTTGTTGATTAAATCCTCAAGATGTCCTTTAACTTGCTCTTCTAGTTTCAACATTTTGTATGAATTTATGTCTAAGGAGAGGCTTGGTCAGATTAAGGTTTCCTTGGTTCTTTGGGTGGGACTATTTCTCAGGAGCTGTTGTAAACGTACATCAGAAGGCCATTGTGTTCGCTTCTCTCTCTTCCTGTGACTTAGCAGACACTAATGCCAGCCTAGAGTAGAGCTGTGTCATTCAGGGTCACAAATTATGGTATCTAATTCTATCATTCTTTCTTCATGTATCAGATGGAACAACCCTATAAAAGAAACTTCCCCTCCACAGTTCTTTCACTTCCTTGAGGTACAGTTAAATAACACAAAAGACATGCTTGATTCTTTCCCTTTATTTGTCCATGTTCAGAATGATGGAATTATTTCCTAGCATACCCCAAAGGGAACAAGTGACTTCTTTTAAGATGATGATATTGTTATGAATTTGTGGATTTCAACATATTTGATCTCTTTCAATCTATTGGAAACACTATTCTATGGATCCTCAAATTGCCCCATCTCTGTCAGAACCTCTTCAAGTTGACGCTTTAGTCCTTTTGACAAGATTCGAGTTTTTTAAAATAATTTTAAAAATAATTTTTAAAAATAATCTCTAACCCAATGTGACTCCGAGATCAAGAGTTGCATGCTCTCCTGACTGAGCCAACCAGGTGCCCACGGTCTGAGTAATTTTTGTTAGCATCCTTGCTTTATGGTCTGACGAGACAGCCTAGCATCCACTTGCGCAATTCCCAGCCCAGACCTGGGATCAGCACTTGCTCCTGAGTGTCCTAATGTTTCTAGTGAGAAATTGCATTCGAAAAGCACAGTATGGTGCTTTTCCCTAACGGTGCTCATTGCCACTGGCCTTGTCACTGACCTTCATAACTACACACACACACACACACACACACACACACACACACACACACAAAGCTAAAAACAGGATAGGACTCCTGAAAACAATTTCAGATTTCTTTTTTGGCAGATTTTTTTCTCTTGTTGGCCTTATGGTATATTCCACTAGGGATGGAGAGTGAAATTACTGCATTTTGAAGGCTCTTTGACCAATGTTTTGTGTGGTTTATCCATCACACCAAATACTATAAGTATCATTATCTTTTGATTATTACGAGTATTTTCTAATATTTATTTATTTATTTATTTATTTATTTATTTATTTATTTCAAGTAGGCTTTACACTGGAAACTAATGTGGGGCCTGAACTCACGATCCTGTGATCAAGATCTGAGCTGAGATCAAGAGTTGGATGCCTAACCAACTGAGTCACTTAGGTGCCCCTTACTAGTATTTTAAAATATAGTTTTTGTTGTTTAATTATATAAACTATTTACAGGTTTCCCCTACTATCTGAAAGCAGAATGCACCTATGAAATCTTTCATAAACCAAAATGCAGGGAAATAATTACCATTAATTTATATGGAAAAATTTGGGGGGTATTCCCAGATCCCCCCAAAATCACCTCCCTTATGCATTTCTGATAGCTTTAGACACAACTTGCTATCAAATGCACAAAATCAGTTGAGGTAAAGCCCACATGCTCACATGGCTCAAAGCTCTGGCAGCTGGATGCTGCGATGCTCTGTGGGGTTCCTGGGGAAGGGGCTTGGCAGCATCACTCCCACTGCCCAAGATATGTGCTGCACCTCCAGTGGCTCATCTAAATGTAAAACAAACGCTGAACACTGTTTTTGCTTTCAGCTTTTTTTGTAAAAATGAAAATCCTCTTTGAATTTACTTTGGCTAGCAAAAACAGGTCCACATGTAGGTCTTTCATAAAACCACAGTGGTGTAATTTGAGCTTTATTTTCTCTTATTTTTTAGAAGATTTATTTATCTCTTTATTTGACAGAGAAACAAGAGAGACAGAGAGCAAGCATAAGCAGGGGGAGCAGCAGAGGGAGTGGGAGAAGCAGGCTCCCCTCAGAGCAGGGAGCCCAAAGTTGGACTGGAGCCCGATGTGGGGTCCGATCCCAGGACTTTGGGATCATAAGCTGAGCTGAAGGCAGATGCTTAACTAACGGAGCCACCCAGGTGCCCCAAGTAATTCAAACTTTTAAAAAGCAGGGAATACCTGTACATGCTTTCAAGATCAAATCTGTGAAATCTAAGTATATTTAAAGAAGTGTAGTTTCCAGCTTCTATCCTTGTCCCCTCCACTCTGTTCCTCCCATCCCCATAAAAGTAGCTTTTTTGTTTGTTTACTTTTCAGATTTTCCTGCCATTACTTTTTCATGTACATGAAATACGTATATTGTAGTTTATACATATACTTCATGCTCCTCCTTATTAGAGAAATGGTAGTAAACTATGCATTTTTTTCTGCACTTTGCATTTTTTGTCTATTGAAATACTCTGGAGATGTCTCCATACTGGCATGTAGAGATAGTACTCATTCCCCGCTACACTTCGCGGTGCGGATATACTTTGTTTAGTCAACCAGTCCCCTATTTGTGGGCATTTGATAGATTTTTGTCTTTTGCTATTACAAATACTGATACAGTGAATAGACTTATGCAGATTTTTCCCCCTGTATTTTTGTCAGTGTAGCTTTGGGGTGTAGGGAAGGAAAAATTCCTCCTCTCTCCTTCAAGTTCCTCCAGATGAACTAAGAATTACATTTACTTGAGACAGATTAAGAGGAGGAAAAAAAACCAAAGTGTGCAAGGAGGCCCAGTGAGGAAACTGAGACCAAAAGAAATGACCACGGCAAGCAGTTTTTATACTTATTAGACCAAGAGACATGGGAGGAATTGACAAGACAAAGAAAATGTAACTTGGGGAGCTTCAATTAGTAAGGAATTCTCAACAGGCTTTGGGCTGCGGTAGTAAAGGCGTACAAAGAAACAAGAGTTGTCTGCACAGCTTCTTGGCTCTAAATCGCCCATCTCTGGTCATAAGGATTTCTCTTCAGCTCGTGGGACAGAGAGAGCACCCTTCACATGGGAGATTAGTTTCCACCTTGCAGGGAAACATAGGAGGGTCTCAGTGTCCTTCTTGAACAGGCTGTGTCTTTAGCAACTTTTATTTAAAATAATCAGCATGCCAAGGTGGCACATTTTCGGGTAGCCTGTCCTCATATACAGGCACATATCCTAAAATTGGGACTAATACTCCTAGGATAAATGCACATGTACTTTTGCAAGATAATGCTATGCTAACTTCTCCACTGTAGGTTTTGGACTGTTTTTCTATTCCCATTAGCCATGGAGAAGAGGACCTGTTTCCTCTAAACCTTTATGAACTATATATTGTACCAGCAAATTTTATGATTTTTGCCAAACCTGTAGATGAGAAATAGTATCTCAGTGTAATTTGAATTGTTTTATTTAGTTATCTTATCTTTTCTATGTTTGATTTCTTTTTCTCTATTTTAAATGAGTGTTAATATCTCCTAATATATTCAAGGGTCATTTACACTTTGTCCTATGAACAGCTTATTCATATGTGTTACTCCATTTTCTATCATGGTGTTGCTCCTTTGTTTCTCTACTTTTAGGAATTCTCTGTATAATTGGCTAATTTTCTCTTGTATTCATCATTATTCTTTGTATCATAGGAAAATTAACCCTCTTTTATATCGGAAGGAAAAACTTCCCCCCTAGTTTGACATTTGTGTTTTAATTGTCTATAGTGTTCTTTACCTTACATTATCTTTTAGATTTTTATGTAATCTATTTATGAGTCTTTTTCCTTACCCTCTTTAAAATCTTAGAAATATTTTCCCACCCTAGGTTACAAAGAACTTGCCCACATTTCCTCTAGTATTTATATGGATTAATTTTCTTATGTTTAAATTTCTAATCTATTTAGAATTGGAATGGCATTAGAAAGTGGGTGCAGTTTTGTGTTTTTCTGTATGGTTTTATAGTTATCCCAGTGCTGGTTATTAGTCCATCTTTCCCCCCATTGATGTGAGATGCTGCCTTATTGAATATAAATGTAGCATAATATAATCGAATTGAATATTTGTGAATGTAGTTTGATCAACTTGGTCTGTTTCTGATTTTCTGGGTTGTTTTCATTGTTCTGTCTCTCTGTTCATACCCTGATGTCATACTGCCTTAACTATAGAGGCTAAAATGCTTTATTATCTGGCAGAGCCAGTCCTCCCTCACAATTCTTCTCTTTTTTGATTGTCCAGGCTAATTTTCTTTTTTATTCATCCAAATGAATTTTATAGTCAACTCTTTTAGCAGCAGGGGAAAGAAAGTGGTGACAAAAAATTTTAAATTTATATATTTTAAAATCACATTAAAGAAGTATCTAATAACTCAAATTTTTTGAAATACTTTAAATATGAAACAGTATTTCATTTGGTGAAATGTATTTTCTGCATCTAGGTATTTTTCTTCTTAATCTACTCATGGGAATGTGTTGTAACAACCCTTTTTCTCCTATTGAACCACCCTAGGATTTCTGAAATACATCACATTGAATCATGGTGTATTACTTGTTAGTGTCTAAAAATGTATTTAGGATTTTTGTATTAGGATTCACAAATGAGACAGATCTGTAGCTTTATTTATTGGTGAAATCTTTGTTAGTCTTCAAGATCAGTATCATACCTGCGTCATAGAAAGAATCAAAAGTTTTCCTTCCTTTTAAATCATCAGGAATAGCTTAAGAAGCATGGAGATTCTTAGATCTTTAAGGTAAGGATTGAACCTTAACCTGAAGAGTTGAACCTGAACATCTGGACCTCGTACTCTTTGGTGTGGAAACTCTTTACCTGTTTTATTATTTCTTCCATGGTGATTGAACCATCTTTCTGTCTTTATGGGATGAACATGGATAGTAGACCACTATATATTTTCAAGGAGGAACAGAAAGGAGAAAAGAGGGGGTAATGTTTTCCACTTACCTCCAATGACCCTTTTTCTTCTCCTTCCCTTCCTTAAGGTTTGTGGATACCTAAGCCCCAGAGCCTATTGATATTGACATGGCTGACCCACAGGACAACACTCTGAGGATTGTTCTGGTTGGGAAAACCGGAAATGGGAAAAGTGCAACAGTAAACACCATCCTTGGGAGAAAAGTATTTGAGTCTAGAATTGCTCCCCACGCTATTACCAAACACTGTCAAAAAGCATCCCGAGAATGGAAGGGGAGGAATCTTCTCATTGTTGACACCCCGGGGCTCTTTGACACCAAAGAGACCCTGGAAACCACCTGCAAGGAAATCAGCCAGTGTGTCCTCTACTCCTGTCCTGGGCCCCATGCCATCGTCATGGTTCTGCAGCTGGGCCGCTACACGGATGAAGAGCAGAAGACCGTAGCATTGATCAAGGCTGTCTTTGGGAAGGCAGCCATGAAGCACATGATTGTTTTGTTCACTCGCAAAGATAACTTGGAGGGTCAGAGCCTAGATGACTATATAGCAGAGGCAGATGTCAACCTCAGGAGCGTCATCAGGGAATGTGGGAACCGCTGCTGTGCCTTCAACAACAGAGGCACAGAAGCTGAGACGGAAGCTCAAGTGCAGGAGCTGGTGGGGCTGATAGAGCAGATGGTGTGGAGAAACGGCGGGGCTTACTTTTCTGATGACATTTACAAGGACACAGAGGAAAGGCTGAAACAAAAGGCAGAAGTCCTGAAGAAAATCTACACTGATCAATTACATAAGGAAATTATGCTAGTAAGAAAGGAATGTGCTCATAAATTACAGCAAGAACGAGAGGAAAAAATAAAAGCACTGAAAATGCAATATGAAGAAAAAATTAAAAATCTTAGGGAAGAAGCTGAAAGGGGTGTATTTGATGAGGTTTTTAATGAGATTAAGGGGTTTCTTTCAAGGACATGGTATATGTTTTGGTAGTCATGTCAATTTCACTTTTGCTTCTGAATTTACTATGTCATGTAATAGCGATAGACTGTAGTTTCCAAGGATGGCTGTGAGAATACAGTCGATCCTACTTATTCTTCTTATAATCTGACTTTGTTACTTCCCCCACTGAGTTGTGGGGCCTATGTCCCCTGCCTTGGAATTGACAGACTTTGTGACTGTTCCGATAAATAGCAGATGGCTGAAGCAACCCCTTGGGACTCTAAGTCGAGACATGGAAAATGCCCCCTGCCCTGCTGAGGTGTTTGCCCTTGGAACTGGGCCAACACGTTGTGAGAGAGGCCATGTTGCCCATTGAGAGGCCCCCAGCTTGATGTCACTGGCCGACTCCCCTTTTATCTTCTTTTATCTTTTATCTCCCAGCTGGATCAACTTGCCAACCGTGCAAGCAAGGTGACATGGAAGCAGGCTCTCCACCTGCCAGCGTGCGTCGAACAGAGTTGCAAAGAGCAAAGATGCGCAATCCCCACTGAGTCCTGCCCATATTGCAGATTGATGAGAAACAAAAATAAATGATGGTTGTTGTTTTAAGCCACCGAGCTTCAGAATGGTTTGTTCTGTCCTGACAGCTAACCAGAATGAAACCTCTTCCAGTTGGTCCCCCCCACCTCCCATTCCTCCCCACCCCCGTCCGTCTTCACAGTGCTGACAAATTTAAGAAGTGACGAGATTGGCATTCTCAGGCAATGATATATAGATTTGAAAGCCTCAATTTGGGAAAATTCAAACAAGAAATCCTGCACACATCTTGTGTTAGCGCCGCTGGTGGCGTGTACCGCTGCAAGGCTGGTCTACAGGACATTTGTTAGTGAAGCAGCGGGTTGCTCTGGAAAGCTGGGTCTGTGGTTCATGGAGATCTGGAAGTTGGTAGATTCTCTTATTGCTTTTCTCTCTGTTCTTGTCTGACTATAACTTAAAAATCTCTTCTGTGCCAAATATTTGTCACTGGCCTTTGCAGACCCACACTCCAGCCGTCTTCGCCCTAGCTCTCTGCCCTAGGAGGCTGATGTCTATGGACTACCTCGGTGGGATCGCTTGCTCTCTGACTTCTGCTTGGCCTGGCCGTGGGAAGTCCAAGTAGAACACCCCAGGGGAGTAGAAAAGCAAGGCTGGGTGGTCGTTCTCCTCTCTGTCCCTGTGAGGCCATCTCTGACCAGCTGCAACCCTAAGCCAAAGGTGACAGCTCCTTCCACAGTGGCCTCGCTACCCAACTCACCTTCTGGGTTCCGGTCTCTATTCACCCTCTTAGGGTTGGGATATCATTTTCTCACCGTTACTAACACTCCCCTTTTTCGTTTCCAGAGCCCTGTATCCACGCTTGTAGGAAGTCCCTTCTCTAAACTTCCCCCAAGAACCTAATGAGAGTGGGCCATCTTTTAGCTGCTAGAATTCTGATTGATAAATCTTGGGGATCCCACTTCTCTTTCAGAGCATTCGCTGATCTTTATTGCTGTTGTTGGTTTGAAATTCCCTCTAGTCTTTTCTGCCACCAGAAAAATCTCTTCATTCCCCTTCCAAGCTGTGGCATTGGCAGTGAGTATTTGAAAGGTTCTGTCTTGCTAAAATAATTGACAAACTTCCAAGTTAGAGGGGTGGCTTTCTATCATTTACAGTGATTGCAGACATCCCCAAATCAAATCAGTAGAATTTTCACAGTCGTCCTTTGTTTTGACTATGAACATGACTGAGGTGTTAGTGGATCAGTGAAGGGAGATGGATTAGAGATTGAATTTGGAAAAAATAAGATCCTACATCCTTGCTCATTCTAAGGTTCATCACAAGTATTAGGAATGGAGTAAAAACAACATGGAAGAAAAAACTCTCATAAGCAAAGATATTCATAACATGTGTCTAATAACACCGCTGAACCAAACTGCTCTTTGCCGTCATGCAATTCTTACATTCAAAAGTACTTCGTTGTGAGGAAGAATTCAGGGCTTGAAGTCCGCTGAGAAGGATGTGTCCACATGGGTGATGGGTAGGACGATCATGCTTCTTTTCAGAAACGGGAAAGTGAAGGGCGACAAGTAAGGTTGTCAGGGGAAAGGTAGAGTCAGGAGCAACAGCATTCAGTTAGGTTTGTGACAAGTTGAATATCAGTTGTCAAAGGTAGGGTCCAATGTAAATAAATGATCTGCATTAACTTGACATTTGGGTCTGAAGGTTATGTGAAAGGCTTGGGGTGAATGTGAACATAAATATCTCCCTCACTTTCAGCTGAGTCTTCAATAACTGCCAATATCCCCACAGGCCAACACTACATGCCAGAAGATCCATATAGGACGTGCAAAGGAAGGAGCGAGAACGAGTTTTGTGAGGTTTAGTTCTTCAACTAATTTGATAGATATTGGAAGGTGTCAAAAGGAAGAGTTTTTTTTTTGTTTTTTGTTTTTTTAAAGGTTTACTTATTTGAGAGAGAGTGAAAGAGAGAGAGAGACAGAGAGATGGTGTGCGGGTGCACAAGGTGGGGGAGGCGCACAGGGAGAGGGAGACTCCTGCAGCGGACTCCGTGCTGAGCAGGCAGCCGGACTTCGGGCTTGATTCCGAGACCCTGAGATCGTGACCCGAGCCAAAATCAAGAATCAAATCAACATCAAAAGTCAAAATCAACCGACTGAACCATCCAGGTGCCCCGGATTTTTTTTTTAAGTTTCAAAAAATAGAAAGAGAGGATGTCTATGGTGTACAATTTCTATTAATCCCTTTTCTACAATGATTAGCCTATGGCCAGTTTGCCGTCTTGAACTTGAAATCCCTGGTCTCTTGGTAAATAGAAATGAAACATAGTAAGAATACCTTGCACCCTCCCCTCGGATCCTGTGAAGTGACCGCAACTTGATGTGCCCGGGGAGACAAGAACAGAGCCGGCTGTGGTTGTGGGGAAGACAGGAAAGAAGTGCGGTCGCACACAGGTATATTTACAACAAATTTGTGCTCTTGTGAGACGTTCCTGTGAGAAGCTTCTGAGAACCGGGCTGACCTCGACTGTGGCCGCACACTTCCTGGGGTCTGTACTGTGAGGTGTGTAGGAAACACCCTCCGCTCTCTTTCCCACTAATTTCTCTTTTTCCAAATATTTTCGTGCACTCCACCAACCGAGCCGGCCGGGTGCCCAGTGATTTCTTTCCTTCTTGTTTTCTAAGATTTTATTTATGTATTTAAGAGAGAGAGAGCGTGCGAGCTGGGGGGTGGAGGGGCAGAGGAAGAAGCCGACTCCCCGATGAGCGGGATACCCGCCCCGGGATCCTGACCTGAGCTGAAGGCGGATGCTTACAGGCTGAAGTGCCCAGGCGGCCCTCCCCGGACACTTCACAGTGAGAGGAAGCCAGGAAAACAATGGAGGCAGATTTTCAAAGTGCTGAGAGAAAAGAACAACTAACCTGAAATCCTGCACTCACGGAGAACAGCCGTCAAAATTACACACATTTCAGGGGCGCCTGGGTGGCTCAGCAGGTTAAGCATCTGACTCCAGCTCAGGCCGTGGTCCTGGGTGCTCCTAGAAATGTGGGCCTTAATAGAGAATCCCTATGTGTAGTGGGCCTTATAACCCAAATAAAGAATATCCAAGTAATGGTTTTGGGGATTAATTGTACTTAACTTTTCTATTATATTTCTCATCAATCTCTGCTCTCACTCCCACACTTAAATAGAGAATGATACAAACCTTCCTGTTGGGCTTATTCTTAGAAACAAAATATAATCCTATCCTTTCTTTCTTTAAATCACTTTGGAATCACAGACTTGTGTTTACACCCTGCCTGTTCTTTTGACTGGCTCTTGTTTGCCTGTCTCACCGAAGGGCTGAGTCGTCCTTCTTATTTGGGTTATATTGTTCTGGAATGTTCTTTATCCTCACTCTTAGTGCACCATTTATTCCACTGCCCTGTTTCCTGTTTAGGAGTAGCTATCCCGTGCTTGTATGCACAGGCCGACCACATGCTATCCTCAGAGATACTTTTGTCTTCTCTTTTGTCTCTTTGGAATTGTTAGCAGTTTGTATAATTACTCAAATGCTATGCAACTTCAAATAAAGTCTCAGTTATGGGGTATGATTGTAAATTATCACCTCTTTTATACTGGGATCCATAGCTCTAGGGAACTGGGATCCACTCACCCCCCCGCATTCTCTCCCAGTTTACATTTTCATGGTAGATAGTGTCAGATGTCAAGGATTAGCCTATTGCAAATGGTCTGAACACCATCTCACAGGGTGACTCTGAACCCATCTAATCAGTGACATGAAGATCAGTTACCTTCTCTTGCTTCAAGCAGATGAGACCTTGGAAATTGCAGCTCTCCCTGCCCCAGTCACTGGGAGGAGGGAGAAGAGGGAGGACTGCCTATGCTGGTACAGGCCTAAAGCTCTAGGGGCAGGTGTTGGTCTGGATGGCCAGATGTGCTGAGATGTGGGGTCAGGGACCACAGGCTTTCAGAGTAGCTGGTAGCTCTCTGCTTTCAACCCTGTGGTTCTTCCAGAATGTCACAGCTTAACCCATATGGTATCCTTCATGGTAGAGTCTTTGCATGGCTGAATATGGTAGCTACTAGGCAGACATGGCTACTTAACTTTAAAGGAATTCAAATAGGGGCACCTGGCTGATTCGTCCAGTGGAGCTTGCAACACTTGATCTCGGGGCTGTGAGTTTGAGCCCCCTGTTGGGCGTAGAGATTACTTACAAATAAATCTTAAAAAAATTAATTCAAAGGAAGTACAATTAAGAATTCGGTTCTGCAATCACACGGATCACATTTCATGTGTCGATAGCCCATGTGGTTAATGGCTACCCTGTTGGACTGCACGAATCAAACCCATGATTGAGAACGTTCCATGTGTGCTGCTAGATGCTGAAGTGGGCGGGTCTCTTACGGGAAGACGTTTGGAGAGCTCCTCCTCTCACTTCCTCTCTCCTTTTTCTCAACATTGTGGCTTGGCATTGCCTTCAAAGTTAGAGAAGGAGCAGGACCCAGATTTCCCAGGTAAGAGAAAAGGGAGGGGACAGAGGGTAACATGTGATTTGGTGGAGAGAGGACCTCTCCTCTGGGTGTATATCTTAAACCTGCCAGCATACTTGTTCTCCGATGTTATATTTCTTGTTGGTTCCTGTTTCCTGTATTTGATGATGTTAGGCTGTAATCTGGTTTTTTTTTTTTTTTAAGATCTTAATTATTGACTTAAGGGAGAGAGAGAGCGAGCTCATGTGCACTTGTGAGAGAGGACCAATGAGGCGGAGGGGCAGAAATAGCGAGAAGCAGGTTCCCAGCTGAGCAGGGAGCCAGATGTGGGGCTGGATCCGAGGACCCCAGATCATGACCGGAGCCGAAGGCAGCTGCTTAACCGACTGGGCCACCCAGGCGCCCCATAATCTGTTTTGAAGGCCGAGCCCTACAAATCAATGCATCTTTCAGGGATTGCTGTCCAGAGGGTATTTGTAACAATGAATTATTCCTTTCACTGTTTAGAGAAGGCATCAACCAACTTAAAGCATTCAGGGAGAGGGTTGGGTGAGCAGACAGATTAGTTCTGTGGGAAGCCGAGGGAAATGTAAGAAGTACAGCTCCCTGTCTGCTGCCCCAAAGCCAGCACCCAGGTCAGGACCAGGGGCTCTGAGAGCCAGCCAGCTGCCTGCTCAGACCTGCCTCCTGAGGGATAGCCCCTTTCTGGGCCTCAGAACTGGGGAAAGGGAACCTTTAGGAGGTGGGATGAAGGAGCTGTCCGCCCACCCTCAGGGGACTCTTGGCAGTTGAGGGGGAGCTGGGCACCGATGGATGCTTGTTTTGCTTTTAGGTTTTGTTTCT
>NW_024425563.1:6465405-6467467 GCF_017311325.1 Ursus maritimus | reverse complement strand
GAGCTGGCTCAGCTGGTGGCGCATGAGACTCTGGATCTCGGGGTTGTGAGTTTGAGCCCCACATTGGGTGCAGAGATTACTTACAAATAAAATCATTCAAAACAACAAAAACAAAGTAAAATTTGAATAACAAACTAGAAAATAATATTTGTAACCCATATAACAGACAAATGACTAATCTGTCCAATATGTACAGTTTCTAGGAAATTGAAAGGTAAGAGACCAGAGAAAAGAAAAGACAGCAGAAAAAGGGACCAAAGAAAAGAAGACGGCAGAAAAACAAACTGATACCAAACATAGGAAAAGATGCTTAATCTCTCGCTTATGGAAAGAAATGCGTATCAAACTGCATTCAGGTGTGATTCCTCCTCTATCAGGTTTTAAAAACCCAAAGTTATGCCTCTGACAGATTTTGGCCATGTTCATGTGCTTAGAAAGACAAAAGAGTAAGCATGTTAAGAATTTTTGAACGGCTATTCCAGATGTCACCGTTTCTATTCAGAATGCCACAGAACCCCTTCTTCCCTCCATACTTTTGAATAAAAGCATATACACACAGAGAATGTAGTCATTTGGGCAAACTAGTACCTTTTCACCCAAAACACAGAGCCCCCTAAAAGCTGCAGTACTAAATGTAGCAGGGATCAAGGTCAAAATGGAGCTCTCCGAACCTTCTGCCTGAATGGAGGACCATCGGGCCCAGAGTGGACCTCTACTCAGGCCACACCACATGAGACCGAGAAGGGTAACCTGAAGAGAAAGACTCACCTGAGTCAGCCAGGAATAGGCCTTCTCTGGTCATCTGAGAGTGTGGACACAGGAATCCCCAAGCAGGTGACGCATGGCTCCAGGGAGACTAGAAACTGAAGAGAGGGGACATGGAACCCATATCCTGGTTTGAGGCAAAGAAACTCTACTCCAGTATCTGGAAAAAGTGAATGTCAGGCTTTCCTCCAACTCTCCAAATTACTTCTGTTTGTATGAGAAGGAGTGAATATCATTCTCTTCCTTTATTTCCTGACCTCTGAGAATTTCCCAGTGCCTGCTTTTCCTAAGGCTCAGCCCCCATCCTGCTGCGCTGACCCCTTTCTCTCCTTCCCCAGCATGTGCACGCCCCCTTCTACACCTGTTCCTGGGCCTCTTCTCGCGCCAGGAACTACCCTCCCAACACCATCCTCATCATTCTGTCTCGCAGGGGTAGAGGTGGGGGTGGGCATCACCTTTCATGACTAACGCTGATGGAATCAGGTATGTTTCTGAAAAAAATAAGGAATTCTGTCACCGGCTTCTCAAAGAACACCTGTCTCCCCTCAGCAGACTGACGGGACAAAGTAGGGCCCAGAGGTGGGACATCCCCACGGCTTCACCACCCAACACCTGCTTCCCTTCATGTCCCAAACATTTCTGGACAGTTTCTCATGTACCATCACAATTTTTAACAAAACAAAACAAGAAAAACAATTTTTCCTTTGATTTTATTGACCTAAAAGCACTTGAAGAAAATGGACAGCATGTCTGATGTGACCAAAAAACAGCAGAACGTGAAATTATGGAAAAAGCAAAGAATCTGACACAAAGATGGCGACTGTGAACACATGAACCCGCTGATGGCAGTAATCACTGAAAATGCTCAGTGTCCATGAGTAATACACAAGTAAATTAAAGTGGCAAGAAAAATCAAAATGCATATAATGAGGACAGCAGTTATCCCAATGTTAGAAAGCATCCACCTTCTGACTTTGAGGAGCGCCCCGCACGCCCAGTTACTCGTGCTGTCTCTCAGGTCCCGCCTTTGCTCTTCCAGCTGCGCCCGCACCTTGGCCAGGTAGCGCCTGCGCTCTTCCCCGTGGGCGCCTCCCCCCTCTCGCTGCAGCCTCTGGGCTTCAAAGAAGAGGTCATTGCTGTGGAAGGCGCCCTCGTTCTCCCTGTCCAGCCTCCCCACCACAGCCATCAGCTCGGCCAGCTGCTCCCTCTGCTCCTCCCCGGTGGCCCTGTTGTTGAAGCCACAGTAACGCCTCCCGCACTCCTGCACCAGGCTCTTCAGGCTCTGGTTGTCCGTGTG
>NW_024425563.1:6459813-6463399 GCF_017311325.1 Ursus maritimus | reverse complement strand
TTTTTTTTTTTTTAACTTACAGGAAATTATGAAATATTTTTTAAAAATATCAGTTGATTATCTCTCTCCAACTTGAAAAGGCATGAAATGAAGAAAGCATTCTTCTGTGGAACCAGGAGTGGGACATTATTATTATTGTTTGCAATCAAAGTAGGAGACCTTGCTAGAATACGGAAAAAAACTGCCTTGCTAGAGATGACATCGGTGTGTCTGAAGTAGAGAATTTCCAGTCCTAGACGCGGGGTCCCACGGATATTCCAGAGGCAAAGAGGAAAGTATAAGATTCCTTTCGGTGGGAGGGCAGAGCAGGGACAAGGACTCCTTCAGGGACTGACAGTAGAGGAAAGAGTGGTAGAGAGCCGAGCACTGACACCTTCCTTACCCCTCCACTCACCCCTGCCTGCCCCGTGCCGGGGAGCTGGGGGAGAGAAGGTAGTGCTATAACCGAAGGGAAAGAATCAACATGGCAGACAAATTCAAGATAACCTCATCTCCTGCTCAGATTTTAATCCAGCTTCTTTCCTGGAAGGCTCTGGGAGCCTGGTCTCGAAATATCACCGTTTTTGTCTGCCAGCAGATTTAAGCAGAAATCGACACAACCCTTGGCATAAAAGTTGCACTGGAACGAGGCAGAATATTGGGTCCTTCTTCCTGGTGTTAGAAAAGGCAAGTGTGCCCAAGACACCCAATCGGAATTATGATGAACTCTGAGGCTGTGTTGAATTTAGTCAGTTTTAAAGATGATGCGGTTATGAAACCAACTTTTGAAGTGGAGAAGTATCCAAGAAATGGGGACCACGTGCCACGAACGACTGTAACTATTTCAGCCTCTCTGCTGCAGCTGTTCTGTTTGATCGAGAAGTGGAAACATTACACATATGGCTCCATTCACAGTTTTCGGCTACCCAGTCTCAGTCCCCCTTGCTCTGTTGTTCAGAGGGAGCCAGTATCCTGAGGACTTTAGGGATCATTCTCGTTTGTCTCTTTATACTTCTACATACGCGTGTCTCTAGAGATAATGTATAGTGCTGCTTTTCCTTTTGCAGCTTTTTACATAAATGATGTCATGTATGTAACATTTTACCGATTATTTTTTCAAAGATTTTATTTATTTAGAGAGAGCAGGAGTGGGGGTATGGGCAGAGGTCAAGAATCTCAAGCTGACTCCACAGGGAGCCTGGAGCCCAACCTGGGGCTTGATCCTACGACCCTGAGATTATAGCCTGAGCTGTAATTAAGACCTGGACGTTCAATGGACCGAGTCCCCCAACGTGCCCATCAATTATTTACTAGCAAATATTTAAGCTGTTTCAAACAACATGCTTGCTTCTACAAACAATGTTGCAAAATCATTCCATCTCTGTGGGGCACACGTGCAACAAGTTACCTGGGACAGACAGCTGCCAGCTGACTCGGTATTGCCATGTCCAAGCCCAGGACGGTTCAGCAAACTCCCACTGGCACCGCCACAGAGGAGAATTCCCAAATCCGCACGAGTGCTTGGTGACCTTAGACTTAATTTTTTGTCACTCTTACAGGTGTAAGTGAGGACATCTTAATCAGCTTAAACTTGCGTTTTATCATTCCCATTGAATCAAAAGTGTTTTTCATAGTTTATTTGTTACTCAGGTTGCTTCTGTTCTAAAGAAATAACTTTGGGGGCGCCTGGGTGGCACAGCGGTTAAGCGTCTGCCTTTGGCTCAGGGCGTGATCCCGGCGTTATGGGATCGAGCCCCACATCAGGCTCCTCCGCTATGAGCCTGCTTCTTCCTCTCCCACTCCCCCTGCTTGTGTTCCCTCTCTCGCTGGCTGTCTCTATCTCTGTCGAATAAATAAATAAAATCTTTAAAAAAAATGAAAGAAAGAAAGAAAGAAAGAAAGAAAGAAAGAACGAACTTTGGCACCTTCTTCCCTTCATGCAGTGGAGTTTTTTGGCCCTCCTTGGGGGATACCATCTACTTCCAGGTTAGCAAATATATTGAGACCACTTCCTTCCTTTGCTTCCTTTCTCGCTTTCCTTCTCCCTCCTTTCCCCGTTCCTCTTTTTCTTAAGCCCTGAGAAGAGCATTTTCCTCACCATTTGCCACGGGCTGTCCTAGCCTCTGGTCAATTACACTCGGGCTTTTGCTACAACTGCTCATGTTCTCTGACATCCTCTGCTTGAGATGACATTCAGAAAACACGCTGGAATCAATCCAGTCGTGTGGTAAGGACGATGCGAGAGGGGAGGGTGTTGACGATGGGCTTTGTCATTGGAAGCATTCTCTGTGCGGCCATCTGCAACCTTCAAACTTCGTTCCTGCCCATGATTCTAATTGTCCCACTCAATCCCCTGTGATGGGATCAAGATAGGTGTTGAAATGTCTATTTCCATATTGGGAAACTGAGCATAATATGTCCTGCCCAAGGTCACGAGATGGCCACAGAGCTAAGATTAAAAAAGAGGGGGGTCTCCTAGGTCTGCATATCCTCCTTGATTCCACAGGATGTAAAAGAGATCATTCCAAGAAATTCAAGAGCCTCTTGGAACCCCACATACAACGTTAGCACCCCAGTCTGCCTTCAATGAACATAGAGGATTGCATTGCAAAAACTTGTGTGCATGTTTTTTTTTTTTAAAGATTTTTCAAAGATAAAATTGCAGCAGGAAGGAGTGGCTCTGTATTTAGATTTAAAACAATCTGGTGTTTTGACTTGGTTAAGTGAGACCCAAATGGAGCAATGCGGCTGACACAGAAAGCCAGGGAACCTCAGGTTTCATTAGCTGAGATGCAGCCCAGGTGGTTCTCCTGAGCCCTCTTCTGAGCCGTCCGATGAGGGGCAGACATCCGTCCCCAAGAGGGACAGATTTTTAGGCAGATGTTAACAGATAAGAAAGTGTCCAGAGGCACTGGGTGGCTCAACTGGTTAAGTGTCTGACTCTTGAATTTGGCTCAGAGCATGATCTCGGTGCAGTGAGATTAAGCCCCTCGCCTGGCTCCCTGCTCAGTGCGGTATCTGCTGGAGATTGTCTCCCTCTGCCCCTTCCCCTCCTGGGCCTGGCGCATGCCCTCTCTCTAAAATAAAATAAATAAATAAAATACTTTTAAAAAAGTGTCCAGAGGCGAGTCAGAAAGGATATTGACAGAAAGGCTAAAATGAGTTCCAGACAAAATATTAACAGGATGGAATAATCGTCAGAAAAGACGGAGGCACCTGCACTGAAGAAAGGTGGCACGTGTCAATGTCAGAGCAGGCAGAAGTGAGAGAACAGGGAATGGAGGCAGATGTCTTCCCCCAAAGGAAAATTCTATCTCATCTCCAAAACGCGACCAGGTATCAGGAGAGAGCGGCAGGCAGCGAGCAAGCAGAGATTATGGCAGCATCAGACAGGGACGGTGGGAGGATCTAGCTTAGGTAGGAGTTTAAGGCAAAGAAACATACTGTACATTCTGATTTTAAAATTATGTGAGCCTGATTTTATCATGATGATGCTTTATTTTATCAAATCATGAGAAAGCACGCTCTCTAATGCTGTTCCAGAAAGATAAAAATATTTTTTGTCTGCCTTATTCATAAGTATCTCCTTCACTCATCTGCCCAGTCC